>NC_135712.1:121830803-122130803 GCF_964656455.1 Halichoerus grypus | reverse complement strand
ACCAAAACTGAACCAGGAAGAAATAGAAAACCTGAATAGACCCAAAACCACTAAAGAAATTGAAGCAGTAATGAAAAATCTCCCAACAAACAAGAGCCCAGGGCCAGATGGCTTCCCAGGGGAATTCTACCAAGCATTTAAAGAAGAATTAATACCTACTCTTCTGAAACTATTCCAAAAAAATAGAAATGGAAGGAAAACTTCCCAGCTCATTCTCTGAGGCCAGCATTACCTTGATCCCAAAACCAGACAAAGACCCCATCAAAAAGGAGAACTACAGACCAATATCCTTGATGAACATGGATGCAAAAATCCTCACCAAAATACTAGCCATTAGGATCCAACAGTACATTAAAAGGATTATTCACCACAACCAAGTGGGATTTATTTTTGGGCTGCACGGTTGGTTCAACATCCACAAATCAATGTGATACAGTACATTAATAAAAGAACAAGAACCATTTGATTCTCTCAATGATGCAGAAAAAGCATTTGACAAAGTACAGCATCCTTTCTTGATCAAAACTCTTTAGAGTGTAGGGATAAAGGGTACATACCTCAATATCATAAAAGCCATCTATCAAAACCCCACAGCGAATATCATTCTCAATGGGGAAAAACTAGAGCTTTTCCCCTAAGGTCAAGAACACAGCAGGGATGTCTACATCACCACTGCTATTCAACATAATACTAGAAGCCCTAGTCTCAGCAATTAGACAACAAAAAGAAATAAAAGGCATCCGAATCGGCAGAGAAGAAGTGAAACTCACTCTTTGCAGATGATATGATACTTTATGTGGAAAACCCGAAAGACTCCACCCCAAAACTTCTAGAACTCATACTGCAATTCAGTAAAGTGGCAGGATATAAAATCAATGCACAGAAATCAGGTTGCATTTCTATACACTAACAACAAGGCAGAAGGAAGAGAAATTAAGGAGTCAATCCCATTTAGAATTGCACGCAAAACCATAAGATACCTAGGAATGAATAAATCTAACCAAAGAGGCAAAGAATCTGTACTCAGAAAACTATAGAATAGAATAGAAAACTAAAGAAATAGAAGAATGTTCCATGCTCATGGATAGGAAGAACAAATATTGTGAAAATGTCTATGCTACCTAGAGCAATCTACACATTTAATGCAACCCCTATCAAAATACCATCAGCTTTTTTCAGAGAAATGGAACAAATAATCCTAAAATTTGCATGGAACCAGAAAAGATCCCAAATAGCCAGAGGAATGTTGAAAATCAAAGCTGGTGGCATCACAATTCCAGAGTTCAAGCTCTATTACAAAGCTGTCATCATCAAGACAGTATGATACTGGCACAAAAACAGACACATAGATCAAAGGAGCAGAATATGGAGAGCCCAGAAATGGACCCTCAACTCTATAGTCAATTAATCGTTGACAAAGCAAGAAAGAATGTCCAGTGGAAAAAAAGTTTCTTCAACAAATGGTGTTGGGAAAATTGGATAGCCACATGCAGAAAAATGAAACTGGACCATTCTCTTACACCACATACAAAAATAGACTGAAAATGGATGAAAGACCTCAATGTGAGACAGGAATCCATCAAAATCCTTGAGGAGAACACAGGCAGCAACCTCTTCAACCTCAGCCACAGCAACTTCTTCCTAGACACATCGCCAAAGGCAAGGGAAGCAAGGGCAAAAATGAACTATTGGGACTTCATCAAGATAAAAAGCTTATGCTCAGTAAAGGAAACAGTCAACAAAACCAAAAGACAACCAACAGAATGGGAGAAGATATTTGCAAATGACATATCAGATAAATGGCTAATATCAAAAATCTATAAAGAACTTCCCCAACTCAACACTTAAAGAACAAATAATCCAATCAAGAAATGGGCAGAAGACATGGACAGACATTTCTGCAAAGAAGACATCCAAATGGCCAACAGACACATGAAAAAGTGTTCAACATCACTCGGCATCAGGGAAATACAAATCAAAACCTCAATGAGATATACCATCTCACACCAGTCAGAATGGCTAAAATTAACAAGTCAGGAAACAACAGATGTTGGTGAGGATGCGGAGAAAGAGGAACCTTCCTACATTGTTGGTGGGAATGCAAGCTGGTGAAGCCACTCTGGAAAACGGTATGGAGTTTCCTCAAAAAGTTGAAAATAGAGCTACCCTATGACCCAGCAATTGCACTACTGGGTATTTACCCCAAAGATACAAATGTAGTGATCTAAAGGGGCACATGCACCCTAATGTTTATAGCAGCAATGTCCACAATAGCCAAACTATGGAAAGAGCCCAGATGTCCATCAACAGATGAATGGATAAAGAAGATGTGGTATATACACACAATGGAATATTATGCAGCCATCAAAAAAAATGAAATCCTGCCATTTGCAATGATGTGGATAGAACTAGAGGGTATTATGCTAAGTGAAATAAGTCAATCATAGAAAGCAAGTATTATATGATCTCACTGATATGAGGAGAAACATGTTTGAGAAACATGACAGAGGATTATAGGGGAAGGGAGGGGAAAAATGAAACAAGATGAAACCAGAGAGGGAGATAAACCCTAAGAGACTCTTAATCTCAAGAAACAAACTGAGGGTTGCTGGAGTGGAGGGGTGGGAGGGATGGGGTGGCTGGGTGATGGACATTGGGGAGGGTGTGTACTATGGTGAGTGCTTTGAATTGTGTAAGACTGTTGAATCACAGACCTGTACCCCTGAAACAAATAATACATTATATGTTAATAAAAAAATAAAAAAATTACTACTGGAGATAAAGATCACTTTATAATAATAAAGTGTTTAAGTCATAATCAATATATCACAATTCTAAATTTATAGACAGTGTATGGAATCAAAAATGCAAAAATTTACAGAGCTATTGGAATTGGATAAGTCCATGATCACAATGGGTGGTTATGACATATCTTCAAATGACTGATTTTAAAAACAGACCAAAAATTCAGTGAAGTTATAGGAAGTATGAATATGTATGGGAATTCTACCTACCATCTATGTATGGAATAGATATTCTTTAAAAATTGCCCAGGGAACATTTATAAAAATTGACTACATGCTGGGCCACAAAGCAATCCTCAACAAATTTCAAAGGATTGAAATCATACAGAAATTGTTTTCTGATGACAGTGGAATTAATAACAAAAATGTAACTAGAAAACCCATGATTGTCCTATGAATGTCTACTTTCATGACTTGGGAGTTAAGTGTATTTCTAAATAATCTGTAAGTCAATTGATTTCCATCAAGAGTGCTGAGACAATTCAATAAGGGAAGAGTCTTTTAACAAATGTTGCTTGGACAAGTGGATAGCCAGATGCAAAAGAATAAGTTGGACCACTGCCTCACACCACATACAAAAATTAACCAGAAATAGAACAAAGTCTTAAATGTAAGTGCTAAAACTATAAAACTCTTAAGAGAAACCATAGGTGTAAATACCTCTGACCTTGGATTAGGCAATGCTTTCTTAGACATGACATCAAAAGCACAAGCAACCAAATAAAAATAGATTGGGCTTCATGAAAACTAAAACTTGTTTCAAAAGAAACTATCAAGCAAATGAAAAAATAACCCACAAAATAGGAAAAAATACTTGCAAGTCATAAGTATGATAAGATTCTCGTATCTAGAATCTATAAAGAAATATTACAATTTGACAGTTAAAAAGCAAATAACCAAATTAAAAATAGGCAAAGGAACTGAATAGATAATTCTCCAAATAAGATATACAATAGAGGGAAAAGATGGTGGAGGAGTAGTGACCCAATTCCAACCGGTCCCCAGAATTGAGCTGAATATCTACCAGACCACTCTGAACACCCACGAAATCAGCCTGAGATGTAAGAAGATAGATCTGGATGTCTACACAAAATATCACATGAGATTGGTTTGGAGGTACGAAGCGGGGAGCCATGATTCCGTGGGCACATATCAGAGGATAAACAGAAGGGGGAGGGAGCCGAGCCGTTGGGATCCTACATCGCCAGTAAGCGATAGCCTCCTGCGCTGGGGACCAGGCACGACTCGCAGACCGGTATCGACAGGGAAAGGATTTTAAGGCAGCCTCCCGGACTGAAACCCGGAGTGGCGGGGCCATGCATGTGAACTGGGAGCGGCTGATGGTTTTAGAAGCACAAAGGGCAGAGACATGCCCCGACCTGGAGGCGAGGACTGGGAGTGCTGCTGAGGGGCACACAACCCAGGATGCTGCAGTTTATAGCAGCACAGACAGAAATGGAGTTAGTGTGGCCTGGAGAGCTCACTGAAGAACAGACTGCGATCTTTCTGCTCTGAGGCAGAGGGTTGGAAACGATCTCTTCTGCTCTGACTCTCGGAAGAGACCCAGAAAGCACCAGGGAAAGTCGCCAGAGAACAAAAGCCCCAAAAAACTGATTCCCACTGAGCCCATCCCCCACCACAGGGGGGCAGGGCAACTCTGCCCAAACAGGGTTGCCTGAGTAACAGTGCGGCAGGGCCCTCCCCCAAAAGACAGACTGGAAAAACAAGAGGCCAGCAACCGTAAGGTCCCTATAAAAAAGGTGCATCTTGCTTGGGTTGTGGTCAACAATTTGGGCTCTATACATTCCCTCAACCACCCCTCAACAGAATGACTAGGAGGGGGAACCCCCAAAATAGGAAAGACTCAGAGACTATGACTTATACCACAGATTTACAAATGGATACAGAGATAACCAAGATGTCAGAGATGGAATTCATGGTAGCAATTGTGAAGACGATAGCTAGAATGGAAAAATCGATTAATGGCAACATAGAATCTCCAAGGGCAGAAATGAAAGCTGAATTGGCAGAACTTAAAAATGCTATCAATGAGATCCAATCTAATCTAGATAATCTAACAGCTAGGGTAAGCGAGGCAGAAGAACGAATTAGTGATTTAGAAGACTAATTAATAGACAAGAAAGGAAAAGAAGAGGCCAGGGAAAAAAGAACATGCAGTCAAGAATACTTTATCTGGCAAGGCTTTCATTTAGAATGGATGGAGAGATGCAGAGCTTCCACGACCGGCAGAAGCTGAAAGAATATGTGACCACTAAGCCGGCCCTGCAAGAAATATTAAGGGGGGTTCTATAAAAGGAGAAAGACCCCAAGAGTGATCTACAACAGAAATTTACAGGGACAATCTATAAAAACAACATCTTCACAGGCAACATGATGACAATTAATTCATATCTTTCAATAATCACTCTCAATGTGAATGGCCTAAACGCTCCCATAAAACGGCACAGGGTTGCAGATTGGATAAAAAGACAGGACCCATCCATATGCTGTCTACAAGAGACTAATTTTGAACCTAAAGATACATCCAGACTGAAAGTGAAGGGATGGAGATCCATCTTCCATGCCAACGGACCTCAAAAGAAAGCTGGGGTAGCAATTCTTATATCAGACAACTTAGATTTTAAACTAAAGACTGTAGTTAGAGACACAGAAGGACACTATATCATTCTTAAAGGCTCTATCCAACAAAAAGATCTAACAATTGTAAATATCTATGCCCCCAACATGGGAGCAGCCACCTACATAAGCCAACTGTTAACCAAAATAAAGAGTCATATTGATAACAATACGTTAATTGTAGAAGACCTCAATACTCCACTCTCAGCAACAGACAGATCATCTAAGCAGAAAATCAACAAAGAAACAAGAGTTTTGAATGACACACTGGACCAGATGGACCTCATAGATATATACAGAACATTCCACCCTAAAACAACAGAATACTCATTCTTCTTGAGCACACATGGAACCTTCTCTAGAATAGACCACATACTGGGTCACAAATCAGGTCTCAACCAGTACCAAAAGACTGAGATTATTCCCTGCATATTCTCAGACCATAATGCTTTAAAACTGGAACTCAATCACAAGAAAAAATTTGGAAGAAATTCAAACACTTGGAAGCTAAAGACCACTCTGCTCAAGAATGTTTGGGTCAACCAGGAAATCAAAGAAGAACTTGAACAATTCATGGAAACCAATGAGAACGAAAACACATCAGTCCAAAACCTATGGGATACTGCAAAGGCGGTCCTAAGGGGGAAATACATAGCCATCCAAGCCTCACTCAAAAAAATAGAAAAATCCCAAATTCACCAACTAACTTTACACCTTAAAGAACTAGAGAAAAAGCAACAAACAATGCCTATGCCATTCATTAGACAAGAAATAATTAAGATTAGAGCAGAGATCAATGAATTAGAAACCAGAAACACAGTAGATCAGATCAATGAAACTAGAAGCTCGTTCTTTGAAACAATTAATAAGATCGATAAACCACTGGCCATCCTTATCCAAAAGAAAAGAGAAAGGACCCAAATTAATAAAATCATGAATGAAAGGGGAGAGATCACGACTAACACCAAGGAAATAGAAACAATTATTAGAAATTATTATCAACAACCATATACCAATGAATTGAGCAACCTGGAAGGAATGGATGCCTTCCTGGAAACCTATAAACTGCCAAGACTGAAACAGGAAGAAATTGACAACCTGAATAGGCCAATAACCAATAACGAGATTGAAGCAGTGATCAAAAACCTCCCAAAAAACAAGAGTCCAGGGCCTGATGGCTTCCCTGGGGAATTCTACCAAACATTCAAAGAAGAAATAATACCTATTCTCCTGAAGCTATTTCAAAAAATAGAAACAGAAGGAAAGCGTCCAGACTCATTCTATGAGGCCAGCATTAACCTCACTCCCCAAACCAGGCAAAGACCCCCTCAAAAAGGAGAATTTCAGACCAATATCCCTGATGAATATGGATTCCAAAATTCTCAACAAGATCCTAGCCAATGGGATCCAACAATACATTAAAAGGATCATCTACCACGACTAAGTGGGATCTATCCCTGGGATGCAAGGTTGGTTCAACATTCGTGAATCAATCAATGTGATAGAACACATTAATAAGAGAGAGAAGAACCATATGGTCCTCTCAATTGATGCAGAAAAAACATTTGACAAAGTATAGCATCCTTTCCTGATTAAAACTCTTCAGAGTGTAGGGATAGAGGGAACATTCCTCAAGTTCATAAAATCCATCTATGAAAAACCCACAGCGAATATCATCCTCAACGGGGAAAAGCTGAGAGCCTTTCCCTTAAGGTCAGGAACATGACGAGGATGCCCACTCTCGCCACTCTCATTCAACATAGTACTAGAAGTCCCAGCAACAGCAATCAGACAAAAAAGGAAATAAAAGGTATTCAGATTGGCAAAGAAGGAGTCAAACACTCTCTCTTTGCAGATGAAATGATACTTTATGTGGAAAATCCAGAAGACTCCACCCCCAAATTACTAGAACTCATACAGCAATTCAGTAATGTGGCAGAATAAATATCAATGCACAGAAATCTGTTGCTTTCTTATACACTAACAATGCAACTCTAGAAAGAGAAATTAGAGAAACGATTCAATTTACAATAGCACCAAAAACCATAAGATACCTCGGAATAAGCCTAACCAAAGAGGTAAAGGATCTATACTCTAGGAACTACAGAACACTCATGAAAGAAATTGAAGAAGACACAAAAAGATGGAAAAACATTCCATGCTCATGGATCAGAATAAACATTGTTAAAATGTCTATGCTCTCCAGAGCAATCTATACCTTCACTGCCGTCCCGATCAAAATTCCAATGACATTTTTCAAAGTGCTGGAACAAACAATCCTAAAATTTGTATGGAATCAGAAAAGACCCCAAATCGCCAAGGAAATGTTGAAAAAGAAAAACAAAGTTGGGGGCATCACACTGCCTGATTTCAAGCTATATTACAAAGCAGTGATCACCAAGACAGCATGGTACTGGCACAAAAACAGACATGTAGACCAATGGAACAGAATAGAGAGCCCAGATATGGACCCTCAATTCTATGGTCAAATAATCTTCAACAAAGCAGGAAAAAATATGCAATGGAAAAAAGTCTCTTCAGTAACTGGTGCCGGGAAAATTGGACAGCCATATACAGAAGAATGAAACTTGACCATTCTCTAACACCATACACAAAGATAAACTCAAAATGGATGAAAGACCTCAATTTGAGACAGGAATCCATCAAAATCCTAGAGTAGAACGCAGGCAGTAACCTCTTTGACATCGGCCACAGCAATTTCTTTCAAGATACCTCTCCAAAGGCAAGTGAAACAAAAGCGAAAATGAACTTTTGAGACTTCATCAAGATAAAAAGCTTCTGCACAGCAAAGGAAACAGTCAACAAAACAAGGAGGCAACCCACAGAATGGGAGAAGATATTTGCAAATGACACTACAGACAAAGGGCTGATATCCAAGATCTATAAAGAACTTGTCAAACTCAACACCCAAAAACAAATAAGTCAAAAAATGGGCAGAAGACATGAACAGACACTTCTCCAAAGAAGACATACAAATGGCTAACAGACACATGAAAGAATGTTCATCATCATTAGCCATCAGGGAAATTCAAATCAAAACCACATTGAGATTCCATCTTACATCAGTTAGAACGGCAAAAATTGAGAAGGCAAGAAACAACAAATGTTGGAGAGGCTGTAGAGAAAGGGTAACCCTCTTACACTGTTGGTAGGAATGCAAGTTGGTACAGCCACTTTGGAAAACAGTGTGGAGGTTCTTCAAAAAATTAAAAATAGAGGTACCCTATGACCCAGCAATTGCACTATGGGGTATTTACCCCAAAGACACAGATGTAGTGAAAAGAAGGGCCATATGCACCCCAATGTTCATAGCAGCAATGTCCACAATAGCCAAACTGCGGAAAGAGCTGAGATGCCCTTCAACAGATGAATGAATAAAGATGTGGTCCATATATACAATGGAATATTACTCAGCCATCAGAAAGGATGAATACCCAACTTTTACATCAACATGGATGGGACTGGAGGAGATTACGCTAAGTGAAATAAGTCAAGCAGAGAAAGTCAATTATCATATGGTTTCATTCATTGTGGAACATAAGGGATAGCATGGAGGACATTAGGAGAAGGAAGGGAAAAATGAAGGGGGGGAAATCAGAAGGAGAGACGAACCATGAGAGACTATGGACTCCGAGAAACAAACAGAGTTTTAGAGGGGAGGGTGGTGGGGGGATGGGTTAGTCCAGTGATGGGTATTAAGGAGGGCACATACTTCATGGAGCACTGAGTGTTATAGGAAAACAAAGAATCGTGGATCCCTACATCAAAAACTAATGATGTATTGTATGGTGATTAACATAATAAAATAAAATTTTAAAAAAATTTTAAAAATTTAAAAAAAGGAAAAAATAAAATCTTAAAAAATAAAGGGATATAAAAAGATATACAAAAAATACATGAAAAATGCTCAGCCTGATTAGCCATCATGGAATGGCTAATTCTACTTCACACCCACTAGGATGGCTATAAGAAAGAAGATAACATGTGTTAGAGAAATTGGAATCTTCATGCACTGCTGGTGAGAATGTCAAATGATGCAGTTGCTAACAATCTGACAATTCCTCACTCAAATACAGAATTACCATATGATCTGGCAGTTCTACTCCCAAGTATATATCCAAAAGAAATAAAAGGCTTATTTCTACACAAAACTTGTGTGTGAATGTTTGTTGCAGAATTATTAATTATATCCAAAAAGTAGAAACAACCCAAATGTTCATAACTCATGTATGGATGAAGTATTTTTCAGCAATAAAAAGAAATACTAATGAACATTGAAAACATTATGCTAAGTGAAAGAAGCCAGTCACAAAGGACCACATATTGTGTCATTCTATTTATATGTAATTCTAGAATAGGCAACTGTATAGATACAGAAATTAGATTAGTAGTTTCCCGGGGCTAGGTGGGATTGGGAGATTGTGTGGTGATGACTAAGGTGAGTGGGCAGGGGGTGTGTTGGGGATAAAATGTACAAAAAATTGATTTTGGCAATGAATGTACAACTCTATGAATATACTAAAAGCCACTGAATTGTATACTTTAGGTGAGTTGTATGGTATGTGAATTATCTATTTTATATATATCTACTTAATATATAATAAATTATATATCTATTTATGTCTATATATAGTGGTAGTTTTTAATTTTTGAGGAATTAGACTATTTGATCTAAGTTGTCAAATTTATGGGTGTTTTAAGGTGTTAATAGTATTCCCTTATTATCCTTTGATGCTTGCAGAGTCTGTAGTGATAGCCCCTACATTGGTGATGTTAATAATTTATGTCATCTCTGTTTTTTTCCTTTGGCAGGCTGACTAAGGTTTATGAATTTTATTAATCTTTTCAAAGAACTAGCCTTTTATTTCACTGATATGTTCTATGGATTTTCTGTTTTCAGGTTCATTGATTTCTGCTTATATATTATTTCTTTCCTTCTCATTTTAGCTTAATTTGCCCCCCCACCTTCTTTTAAGTTTCTTTAGGTTGTAACTTAGATTATTGATTTGAGACTTGTCCTATTTTCTAATGTGTGCACTTAGTGCTATAACTTTTCCTCTCAGTATCGCTCTGTGTATCACAACTATTGACATGTCTTTTTTCATTTTCATTCAATTCAGTGTAGTTTTATATTTCTCTCAAGATGTCTTCTCTGATCTATGGATTATTGAGGAGTATGTTATTTAGTTTCCAAGTATTTGAAGATTTTATTATTATCTTTCTGCTTTTACTTCAAATTTAATTCCATGTGTCAGAGAACACCCTCTGTATGGTTCCAATTTTAAATCTGTTGAGATTTGTATTGTATAAACCAGGATATGGTATATCTTGGTTTATGTTTTATAGGAACTTGAAAACAATGTGTATTCTGCTCTTATTAGGTGGACTGTTTCATAAATGTCAATTAGGTCCTATTGGTTGATGATGTTATTGAGTTCTTTTTTATTCTTGTTCATTTTCTGTGTAGATGTTCTGTCAGTTGCTGAGAGAGGGTTTTTTGAAGTCTCCAGATATTATTATGGATTTATCCAACTCTCCTTTCATTTATATCAAGTTTACTTCATTATTTTGGCTATGTTTGGTGCATACAGATTTAGGATTGCTGTTTTCTTGGTGAATGATTTTTTAAATAATTATGTTATGTCCCTTTCTATCTCTGGAATTTTTATTTGCCCTGAAGTTTATTTTTATCTGATACTAATTTATCCACTCTTGTTTTCCTTGGATTATTGTTTTCATGATATATCTTTATATCCTTTTACTTTCAACCTGCCTATATTATGATATTTGAAGTTAGTTTCTTACAGACAGTGTATTGCTGGATCATGGTTTTAAACCCACTCTGACAATCTCTTTTAATTGATGTATTTAAACCATTTACATTTAATGTAATTATTGATATGTTAGGGTTTAAGTCTGCTGTTTTACTTTTTTGTTTTTATTTTTGTTTTTCTCTTTTCTTTCCCCTGCATTCCATGGGCTAGTTCAACATTAAAAAAAAATAATTCCACTTTGATTTATTGGTAGTATTCTTGAATATATCTGTATAGCTTTATTTACTGTTTTTTTTTTCTGGGTATTAGATTATACATCTATATCTATCTATCTATATTATCTATATCTCTTCATAACCTACTGGTGGTATCATTTCACCAGTTCAGGTGAAATATTTCAATGTGATCCCACTTTACATCCCATTATCCTTCCCTGTTATTAAATAATCATCTAAAATGTTTCTTATGTGTACATTTAGAACTACATCAGTCAGTTAAAATTTTTGCTTCAACCCTCAAACATGTTTTAGAAAGTTCAAGAGCAGAAGGAAACCCTGTTGCATTTATCCATATTTTTGTGTATTGTGTTCTTTTCCTTCTGATCTTCCAAGATTTCTTCTTTTATTATTTCCTTTCTGTTTAGAGAACTTTGTTTAACCACTCCTTTAGGATAGTCTTTTAGTTTTTCTTCCTTTGAGAATGTCTTGATTTTTCTTCATTCTTGAAGGTATTTTCACTAGGTAGGATTCTGGGTTGGCAGTTACTTTCTTTCAACACTTGAAAAGTATTATGCTACTTACCTCTGACTTTCATGATTTCTGATGAGAAATAGTCATTCTAAGTGTTACCTCACTTTAGTTAATGTATCTTTCTGGTTGCTTTCAAGCCTTTGTTTCAGAAATTTAATTGTGATATGTCTTGGTATGGATGTTTTGGGATTTATTGTGTTTGGAGTTCATTTACCTTCTTGAATCTGTAGGTTTATATCCCTTGCCAAAATTGGGAAGTTTTCAGTCATTATTTCATTTCTTCAAGTGTTTTTTTTTAACTTGGCCCTCTTTCCCCTCTCCTTCTAGAACTCTGATGACACAAATGTGAAAACTTATTTTAGTCCCACAGGTCCCTGAGGCTGTGTTCTAACAGAACTGTACATCCATAAATCCAAACCAAGCCACTATGCAAAATGATCTTTTGTAAGCATGTACAGTTTGTTCCAGGAATGTAACCCTGAGTTTTCCTTATGAAATTTTAATAAACATCATTTTATATTAAGAAATTGAAGAAGAAAAACCATATGATCAGTCCAGTAGACATCAGATTTTTGATAAAAATTCAGCACATATTTCTTATTAAAGAAAAATGAAAATAAAACAAATCAGCAATAATACTCACCAAAATGGCAATAGTAGTAAATAGAATTTTAAAAATTTGATACAGTGTAGCTAATGGAAATATATTGCAAAAATACTCAATGGTAAAGATTTAGAAGCATTCTCTTTAAGGTAAGAACAAGAGAAGACAGGATTATTACTGCTATCTATCTTTCAGCATGATTCTGTAAGTACTGGATAATGCAATAAGATACAAAAACTGGGCATAATTATTGGGAAAAAGATAAAACTGTCATCATTTGGAAATAGAATGATTGTATATAAAAAAAATTCAAGAAAACAACATAAAAATCATTAGAACTATTCACATAGTTTAGTAAGGCATCTGAAAACAAGATCAACAGATAAAACCCAGCAACGTTGGGGTGCCTGACTGCCTTGGTCAGTGGAACATGTGACTCTTGATCTCAGGGTCATGAGTTCAGACCCCATGTTGGGCATGGAGCCTACTTAAAATTAAAAAAAAAAACAACACAGCAACTTTTTTTTTAAATTTTTTTATTGTTATGTTAATCCCCATACATTACATCATTAGTTTTAGATATAGTGTTCCATGATTCATTGTTTGTGCATAACACCCAGTGCTCCATGCAGAACGTGCCCTCCTCAATACCCATCACCAGGCTAACCCATCCTCCCACCCCCCTCCCCTCTAGAACCCTCAGTTTGTTTTTCAGAGGCCATCGTCTCTCATGGTTCTTCTCCCCCTCCGATTTCCCCCCCTTCATTCTTCCCCTCCTGCTACATTCTTCTTCTTCTTTTTTTCTTTCTTAACATATATTGCATTATTTGTTTCAGAGGTACAGATCTGAGATTCAACAGTCTTGCACAATTCACAGCGCTTACCAAAACACATACCCTCCCCAGTGTCCATCACCCAGTCACCCCATCCCTCCCACCCCACCCCCCACTCCAGCAACCCTCAGTTTGTTTCCTGAGATTAAGAATTCCTCATATCAGTGAGGTCATATGATACATGTCTTTCTCTGTTTGACTTATTTCGCTCAGCATAATACCCTCCAGTTCCATCCACGTCGTTGCAAATGGCAAGATCTCATTCCTTTTGATGGCTGCATAATATTCCATTGTATATATATACCACATCTTCTTTATCCATTCATCTGTCGATGGACATCTTGGCTCTTTCCACAGTTTGGCTATTGTGGACATTGCTGCTATAAACATCAGGGTGCACGTACCCTTTCGGGTCCCTACTTTTGTATCTTTGCGGTAAATACCCAGGAGTGCAGTTGCTGGATCATATGGTAGCTCTATTTTCAACTTTTTGAGGAACCTCCATACTGTTTTCCAGAGTGGCTGCACCAGCTTGCATTCCCACCAACAGTGTAGGAGGGTTCCCCTTTCTCCGCATCCCCGCCAACATCTGTCATTTCCTGACTTGTTAATTTTAGCCATTCTGACTGGTGTGAGGTGGTATCTCATTGAGGTTTTGATTTGGATTTCCCTGATGCCGAGCGATATTGAACACTTTTTCATGTGTCTGTTGGCCGTTTGGATGTCTTCTTTGGAAAAATGTCTGTTCATGTCTTCTGCCCATTTCTTGATTGGATTCTTTGTTCTTTTGGCAACACAGCAACTTTATTATAGGTTAACAATAACCACATAGAAAAGGCAGTACAGGGGTGCCTGGGTGGCTCAGTTGTTGGGCGTCTGCCTTTGGCTCAGGTCATGGTCCCAGGGTCCTGGGATTGAGCCCCGCATTGGGCTCCCTGGTCAATGGGAGGCTTGCTTCTCCCTCTCCCACTCCCCTTGCTTGTGTTCCCTCTCTCGCTGTGTCTCTGTCAAATAAATAAATAAAATCTTAAAAAAAAAAAAAAAGAAAAGACAGTACAAAAACTGACACTCAAAATAGAAACAAAATACTTAGGAATAGACCTAATGAGAAATGTATAAGATCCATACAAAAGAGGATACAACTTTCCTGAAAAACTTAAAGAAAATGCTAAATAGAGACATACCCTGATTTGAAAGGAAGGACTTGAAATTGTAAGGATGGCAATTCTCCAGAAATTTAATTTGTAAATGCAAATAAATGTCAATCAAGATCTCAAATGATATTTTATGAAACTTGAAAGGATGATTCTAAAGTTTACCTAGCAGAGAAAATGTACATGAAGGAACCAAGAAAAGAATTTTAATAAGAACAATGAAGGAGCTTTTGCCTACCAGGTATTAACACATTTTATTATGTCGTAAGAAATTTAGGCACTTTGATGTTGGTCCTAAAATAGACAAGTTAATAAAAGAATACAACAACAAACCAAGGGACATTGTAATTAGAAGCCTTTTCTACCTTTTCCAAGAGGTTTGGATTGAACTTGATCTCCCTTGTCAGTAACAACAACAACAAGAGATAATTCAAGCAGGATATAATTGCTACAATCCTGGCCAGTGCACACAGGCTAGGGGGAGAATGAGTTCTGTTGTCTTTTTTGAAAAAATGCTGGTAGAGAGAATAGATGTGGCAACATATGAATTTGAAAATCCTGATCCACAGCAGAGGGAAAACAGAAGGTAAATATAGTATCCCAGACTTTTCAAAACCACCCAAGTCCATCTACTTGTAAATCATTTTTTTGTTTACTGCTCTAACCCAAATGTGTTGAGTCCTTTTCCCAAGGCAAAAGTAACTCAACTACATGGAAATTTGTCCTTCATTAGTGTTTTTAAAAAATTTTCAGTGGCCTTATTATAATTAACATGAGGAAGGGTGCCTCTAATCAGGGTACCTAAGATTGGACATTTTCCCTAGTATCTTCTTTTGGCTTCGTCTTTTGTGTTTGAAAGTATATGACGTCATGTGGTCGTCTCCCTCTTTATCTTATTTCTGTCAGTCAACTATATCTTGAAACCAGGACAGAGTGATTGAAAGCAACTCAGTGCACCAAAAAAAAAAAAAAAAAAAAAAAGTTTTCCCTTTTTGAAAGGCTTTTCATCCAAATGCAATAATACACATATACTACATGCTACTGTAATTTTTATTCTAATACAGTAATACTCGTTCAATTTATCAGATCTCTTTTTCATAAGAGAAATTAGTATATGATTAATACATCACTTAAAAAGTAGTGGAGAAAATACACTGTTTAATAAATGGTGTTGGGATAACTGGTTATGTTTCTAAAGTTAGATTACTCCCTCATACAATAATCAAAATTGATCCTAGATGGACTAAAGAAATACATATCAAAACCAAAAACTTAAGGTTCAAAAATATAGGAAAAAATTTTTTATAATCTTTGAATTATATAGCACAGGGCTCCACTGTAGAAAATGGAGACCATGATAGTTATTTTAAGCAGAGAAATATTTAATATAGAGAATTAGTTGCTTCCAAAATCTATAAAAGGCTGGATAGGCTGGATAGGTGGGGTCTAAGGTATTTCTCCTGGGACAAGACCAAGAATTGGTCTTCCAAGGAAGCTTCTGCATCTGTCACACTCAGGAAAATGGGAAATCAACTCCAGGAATTCACCATCTCAACTGTGATCTATAGTGAAGGAAACTGGCTTTAATATATCTGTGGGCAGATGGATGGCTGTGCCTATTAAATGATATAAATGTAGTGACTAGACAGCCCAGTTTCCAAATCTTCTATAAGGACATCTAGTTGGTAGAACCTAAATCACTCCTGGGATTCAAGTTGCAGAGGAGTTTAAGAAATGTAGTTTTTAGCTTCTCAGCCTACAATAAAGGAAGGCACACTAGAAAGAGGATAAAATGGTTAATACATAGACAGGGAAAGACTAAACAAAAACAAAGGAAAAGTAAAGCTAAAGGAGTCCTGGTCCAAGGTGGTGATGCAGGAAGACCTTGTGAGATACCACCTTACACCAATTAGAATGGCTAAATCAAAATGACAAGAAATAAGTGTTGGCAACAATGTGGAGGAAAAGGAACCCTTATGCACTGTTGATAGAAATGTAAATTGGTACAGCCACTGTGGAAAACAGTATGGAGGTTCCTCAAAAAATTAAATAGAAATACTATATGATCTAATAATTCCACTATTGAGTATTTACCTAAAGGAAACAAAAACACTAATTAGAAAAGATACATGCACCCCAGTATGTATTGTGGTATTATTTATAATAGCCAAGATGTGGAATCAACACACACACACACACACACACACACACAATTGAGTATTACACAGCCTTAAAAAAATGAGATCATGCCATTTGAGACAACATGGGTGGACCTAGAGGTTATTTGCTAAGTGAAATAAGTCAGACTGAGAAAGACAAATACCATATGATTACACTCAAAAGTGGAATCTAAAAATAATAACAAAAGGCAGAATCAGACCTATAAATACAGTAAACAAACTGATGGTTGCCAGAGGGGAGGGTGGGGAGTGGGGCAAAGTGGGTAAAGGGAAGGGAGATAGAAACAGGCTTCTAGTTATAGAATGAATAAGTCATGGGAATAAAAGGCACAGCATAAGGAATACATTCAGTGATATTATAATAGTGATGTAAGGGAACAGATGGTAGCTACACTTGTGGTGAATATAACAATGTATAAATTTGTCAAATCTCACTAAGTTTTACACCTGAAACTGATGTAATATTGTGTGTCAACTATACTAAAAAAAAAAAAAGTAAAAAAACAAACAATGTTTTCATTGTCCACCCAAAAACCATTGTGCCCATCTTCTTTGCTGGCTATGGCAGATATTGATAATTATCCTATATCCATTCTTCCCATTCTCCTTTTGTATAATCTCAGCATTAGTCTCAGCAATCATGTACTCAGTTAAAAGACTAATTTTCAACCTCCCTTGAAGTGAGAGGTAAACAATTTGATGTTGATATTATTAGGTGGAGCATTTAGAAAAATCTCTGAAAAGGGATGGACTCAATTGGAAGTGGCATCATTTTTCCCTTCTCCCTTTTCTTCTGGAGTATAAATGGACATGAAGACTAGAGCTCAGGCAGCCATTCTGAACCATGGGGCAACTTTGGGGATAGAAGTCAGCACTAAGGATAGTAGAGTAGGAACCGAGAAAGAGCCTGAATCTCTAATGAACAGTCACTACACAAGTGCTGGAGTGCCTGACTCTGGCTATCCTTTATATGAGAGAGAATGAAACTTCTTTCTTTTAAAAAACATGCTTTATTTAATGCAGCTAATCCTAATAGTGACACAGTACCTGATTCTTGATTTTACTGTATGTGAATTCCTCCTCCACATGTTTCAGAGATAAGTCCTAATTCATCTCTGTCAATAATTTAATCCCATTCCCTTCATTAGAAATTGATCTGGACGTGCACAAGAGACCAAGTTCTGGCCAATTAGATATGAGGGGAAGAATTCTGAGAAAGGCTTCATCACTCCTTGATGAGGAAGAAACCTTGACATCTGGATGTTGTATCTGGATGTGATGGCTGTAAGTGTGATGGCAGACTTGTGCCTTTAAGGGAAGCTTACCTATAGACCAGTGCAACATGCTGAGGATGGAGAAGGGGAAAAAAAATGCAGGTTTTTGCTGATATTGTTGAGCCACTGAATTAGCCAACCCTGGCACCACCCTACCTATGGACTTCTTTTTATTTGAAATTATACATCTTGGTTATTTTGAGGCCATTTTTTAGTTTGGTTTTCTGTTTCTCACAACCAAAGATATTCTAAGTGATATAAAACTCACTTATAACAGATATGACTACATTGAAATATGCCCTTATACATGTTATAGCAATCCTTAAAGTCATAATAGTTGCCATTAATTGAGCACTTTCAATGTGCCAGATGGTATGTTATGTACTGTCTGTATATTATCTCATTTAATGCTCACAGTAATTCAGTGATTGGGTACTACTGTAATCCCTATTTTAAGATGGCAAACTAAGTGTTAAAAAGCTTAAGTGATTTTCCCAAGGTTATATAGCTAGAAGTTTATAGAAGTAAGGTTTGAACTAGTGTTTAGCTTCTCAGCCTCTACAATAGGCTGTCTGATTCCAGAGCAAACAACCACTATTCTGTGACTTTCTCACTCTGAAGATATCATAAACAATAATAAAAACAAGTGACAAGACTGGGAGCAAGTATTTGCAGCCTATGTAACAAATGCAAGATTAATGTCAATAACATACAACTACCAATCATAGGAAAAAGCAAATTATCTGATAGAAAAATGGATAAAGTATTTCACAGGACAATAAATACAAATGCCCAATTAGACATGAAAAAAACCTCAACATTATTAATTCAGTAAATGCAAATTAAGTAAATATAATTTAAAAGGGGGATATAATAATAGATGGTGGAATAGAAAGACCTTAAACTCACTTCCTCCCAGATAAAACTAGATAACACTCATGTCAGTGCAAACAACCTAGGAAATGACCCAAAGACTGGCTGAACAAACTCCACAATTAAATGTAGAGAAGAGGTCACATCAAAGAGTGTAGGTAGGGTGAGGACTCAGACCTTAAACCTTGAAAGTCTGACCACGAGAGGGAGGGAGCCACAGGCACAGAGAGGGGCAAGAAACAGACTAGCACACCAAGGGATGAGAAATCCCCACAGTATTTGGTTTTAAAAATGGAGGGGCCAAATTTTGTGAGTGTTACCACCAGCAGGACTTAAATCTTGGAACTTTAAAAAACAGGCTCAACTCTGAGAGAGTCTGGAAGGCAATAGGAAACTGAGACCCTGCCTTTAAAGAGCACAGCAAACAGCCCTTGGAGATACAGCTTGGAAGCAGCAGTTTGAAAGGTGCCTGGGGCTAATGCAGGGAGAATTACTTACTAATCTCAGAGTTCACTGAGGGACTTCTCCAGGAACAAAGGAGCTGGCAGGTGCCATTTCCCTCCCACCCCTCATCATAATCACACAGCCACTTGTGGGAACCAGCACAGTCCTGGCCCTCACTACCTAACTTGCTTACACTGCACCCCACCACTTCCAGCCAAACCTGCCTCCAGTCCCAGTGCTATAGATTCCCTCCCCCAGATGCAATACTGCATCTCTCAAACCCCAGCAGAAGACACACATACCTTGTTAAAACTGCACCCCCCCAACCACACGTGCTTTGTGGAATGGCCCTGGTCAGCCCAGTCTCCATGGTGGCTATGCATCCCCTGTCAAGGAGGACTGGTGACCACAGCTTGTGGCACTGCACCTCTGCCCACTGTGTGCACCTTGTGGAGTGCCCTGGCTTGCCAGGTCTCTGCAGTGGCTATGTCCCCTGTGGAGGAGGACCAGCATCACCTAGTTAAAAGTCCATGTCCCACCCACTACTTTCAAAAGCAAGAGACATAGCTGACTTTCCTAACACACAGAAACAGACACAGAGTTAGGCAAAATGAGGAGACAGAGGAATATGTCACAAATGAAAGAACAGGACAAAACCACAGCAAGAGAACTAAGCAAAATGGATATAATTAACATGCCTGATAGGGAATTAATATAATGGTCATAAAGATACTAACTGGACTTGAGAAAAGCATGGAGGACATCAATGAGACCCTTAACAAAGATAAAAAAGAACCAATCAGAGATGTAGTACAAAATAAATGAAATTAAATACACTATAGGAATAAATAGCTGGCTAGGGGAATCAGAGGAATGAATTAGTGACCTAGAGGACAGAGTAATGGAAAGTAATCAAGCTAAGCATGTGAGAGAAAAAAATTATGCAAAATGAGAATAGACTTAGGGAACTCAGTGATCCCAGAAGGAAAAGAGAGAGAAAAGGGGGAAGAAAATTTATTTGAAGAAATAATAGCTAAAAACTTCCCTAACCTCGGGAAGGAAACAGATAACCAGATCTAGGAGGCACAGAGAGCCCCCCCGCCACCCCCAAACAAATCAACACAAGGAGGTTCACACCAAGACACATGGTAATCAAAATGGCAAAAAGAGATAAAAAAAATTTTTAAACAGCGAGAGAAAACAGTTACATAGAAGGGTAACCCCAAGAGGCTATGAAAGACTTTTCAGCAGAAACTTTCCAAGCCAGAAGGGAGTGGCATGATATATTCAAAGTGATGAAAGGGAAAAATTTGCAGCCAAGAATATTCTATCCAGCAAGGTTATCATTCAGAATAGATGGAGAGATAAAGAGTTCCTCAAACAAAAACAAAGGGAGTTCATGACCACTAAACCAGGCCTACAAGAAATATTAAAGGGGACTCTTTGAGTGGAAAGGAAAGACCATAAGTGAGGATATGAAAAGTAGGAACCACAAAAGCAGTAAAAAGTAATTCTGTAAAAAATCAAAGGATTCACAAAATAAAATAATGTAAAATATGACACCGTATGCCTAAAACGTGGGGGGAAGTGGAATAAAGAATGGGTTCAAACTTAAGTGACCAACCTAATATAGACTGCCATATGCCATATCTACAAACCTAATGGTAACCACAAATCAAAAATCAGTAATAGATAGGCAAAGAATAAAGAGTAAGGAATCCAAGTATATCACTAAAGAAAATCAGCAAACCATAGAAGAGCAAGAGAAAAACCACAGAAAAACTACAAAAGCAACCACAAAACAAGTAACAAAATAGCAATAAATACATACCTACCAATAATTACTTTGAATGTACATGAACTAAACACTCTAATCAAAAGACATAAGGTGACAGAATGGATAAAAAAACAAGACCCATCTATACACTGCCTTCAGACCTAAAGACACCTGCAGATTGAAAGTAGGGGATGGAGAAACAACTATCATGCAAACAGATGTCAAAAGAAAGCCAGAGTAGCAATACTTATATCAGACAAAACAGACCTTAAAACAAAGACCTTAACAAGAGACAAAGAAAACTACTATATAATAATAAAGGGAACAATCCAACAAGAAGATATAACAATTGTAAATATTTATGCATCCAACATAGAACCCAAATACATAAAAAAGTTAATGACAAACAAAGGAACTAATTGATAGTAATACAATAATAGTAGGGAACTTTAACATCCCACTTACACTGATGGACAGATCATCCAGAAAGAAAATCAACAAGGAAACAATGATTTTGAATGACACACTAGACCAGATGGATCTAACAGAACAATCAGAAAACAAAAAGAAATAAAACGCATACAGATTGGTAAGGAAGAAGTAACACTTTCACTCTTGGCAGATGACATGATACTATATATAGAAAACCCTAAAGACTCCACCAAAAAACTACTAGAACTGATAAATGAATTTGGTAAGGTCACAGGACACAAAATCAATATACAGAAATCCATTGCATTTGTATACACTACTAATGAAGTAGCAGAAAGAGAAATTAAGATAACAATCCCATTTATAATTATACCAAAATAATAAAATACCTAGAAATAAACCTAAGCAAAGAGGTGAAAGGCCTATACTCTGAAAACTATAAAATATTGATGAAAGAAATTGAAGACGATGCAAAGAAATGGAAAAACATTCCATGCTCGTGGATTGGAAGAACAAATATTGTTAAAATGTCTATACTACTCAAAGCAATCTACAGATTTAATGCAATTCCTTTCAAAATACCAATAGCATTTTTCACAGAGCTAGCACAAACCATCCTAAAATTTATATGGAACCACAAAAGCCCCAAATAACCAAAGCAATCTTGAAAAAGAAAAGCAAAGATGGAGGTAGCACAATTTCAGACTTCAAGTTATATTACAACTGTAGCAATCAAAACAGTATGGCACAGACACAGAAATAGACATATAGATCAATGGAACACAATAGAAAATCCAGAAAAAAACTCATTATTACATGGTCAATTAATCTTCGATGGAGGAGACAAGAATATGCAATGGGAAACAGTCTCTTCAACAAATGGTGTTGGAAAAAACTGGACAGCAACATGCAAAAGACTGAAACTGGACTACTTTCTTCCACCATACACAAAAATAAATTCAAAATAGAGTAAAGACCTAAATGTGAGACCTGTAACCATTAAAGTCCTAGAGGAGCATACAAGCAGTAATGTCTCTGACATCAGCTGTAGCAACACTTTTCTAGATATGTCTCCTGAGGCACAGGAAATAAAAGCAACAAGAAACCATTGGGACTACATCAAAATAAAAAGCTTCTGCACAGTGAAGGCAACCTACTGAATGGGAGAAGATATTTACAAATAACACATCTGAGGAAGGATTAGTATCCAAAACATATAAAGAACTTATATAATTCAACACTCAAAAAACAAATAATCCAATTAAAAATGAGAAGACATGAATAGCTATTTCTCCAAAGACATCCAGATGGCCAACAGACACATGAAAAGATGCCCATCAGTCATCATCAGGAAAATGCAAATCAGGAGTACTATGAGATGACACCTGTCAGAATGGCTAAAATCAAAAACACAAGAAACAACAAGTGTTGGTGAGGATGTGTAGAAAAGGAACCCTTTTGTACTGTTGGTGGGAATGAAAACTGGTGCAGCTGTTGTCAAAAACAGTGTGGGGTTCCTCCAAAAAAGTTAAAAATAGAACTACCTTATGATCTAGTAATCGCATTACTGGGTATTTACCCCCAAAATACACAAACACTGATTTAAAGGGATACATGCACCCCTATATTTATAGCAGCAATATTTACAATAGCCAAATTATGGAAACAGCCCAAGTGTCTATTGATAGATGAATGGATAAAGAGGTGATATATATACAGTGGACTACTATTCTGCCATAATAAAGAATGAAATCTTGCCATTTGCAGTGACATGGATGAAGCTAGAGAGTATAATGATAAGCAAATTAAATCAGTCAGAGAAAGACAAATACCATATGATTTCACTCACATGTGGAATTTAAGAAACAAACAAACAAGCAAAGGAAAAAAGAGAGAGATGAAGAAACAGACTGTTAACTATAGAGAACAAACTGATGGTTACTGAAGGGGAGGTGGGTAGGGGGATGGGTGCAATAGGTGATGGGGATTAGGGAGTGCACTTGTGGTGATGAGCACCGGGTGTTGTATGGAAGTGCTGACTCACTATATTGTACAATTGAAACTAATATTATGTTAACTATACTAGAATTAAAAAATTTAATCAACAATAAAAACTGTACTTCAAGAAACACTACAGGGAGTTCATCAGGCTGCATGAGAATGATTCTATATGGAGACACATGACACTAGGAGTGAAGATCAGTAGAAAACAAAATGTACATAAATATAAATGAATATTGAGTGTAAAAAATGAAGTAATACCTCTTTTGAGTCTTCAGATTATCAACTTAAAAATATTTTAAATATCCAGTGTGCATGTGGGTATAAACAAATAGCCACTGTGATTTATTGTTGGTGAGAATAAAAGCTAGGAAAAGCCTTTTTTAATGAAAATCTGAAATATAGATGAAAAGTTAAAATTTATAGTATTTATACTTTGTCCCAACTATTATGCTCCTTGGAATCTCTCCTACAGAAACAAACCCATTCCAGCAACACAGATTTAGCATTATTTAAAATAGGCAAATTAAAGACAATATCAATTACCTATAATTGGGAATGGTCAAAGAAGAAATGACTCAGCCATAGTGTACTAGTCAGAACTCTCCAGAGAGAAAGCCGATACAAATCTCTCTACATATAAATTTACACATAGATTTATTATAAGGAATTGGCTCATGTGATTAAAGAGGCTGACAAGTCTCCAGATCTGTAGTCAGCAAGCTGGAGAACCAGTAGAGCTGACAGTGTAGTTCTAGTCTGGAAGCTGGCAGGCTTGAGACTCAGAAAAGGCAGGAAAAAAACCCAATGTTCCACCTTGAAGGCAATCAGGCAGAAGGAATTATCTCTTACTCTGCCATTTTGTTCTATTCAGGCCTCCAACTGACTGGATAGGGCCCATCTACATTGGGGAGGGCAATCTGCTTTACTCAGGCTATTGATGTGAATGTTAATCTTACCCAGAAATACCCTCACAGACATACTCAGACTAATATTTGACCAAATATCTGGACACCTCATGACCCAGTCAATTTGACATATAAAATTAACTATCACACAGATTGAAATATTAAATGGTCTTTAAAAAGAATGAAGTAGAGCTGTGTATTTTGACTTGGAAATATCTGTAAGCTATATTGTTAAATGAAAAAAACTCAGTAATTATGTATTATTCCTGTATGTGTATTTATATGTTTATTTTACATATTTGATATATGTATATATTTAAATACAAGAAAAATGTCTAGAATCTTACTACTTCAGATTTTTTTTTTTTTTAAAGATTTTATTTATTTGACAGAGAGAGCACAAGCAGAGGGAGAGAGAGGGAGAAGCAGGTTCTATGCTGAGCAAGGAGCCTGATGTGGGACTCGATCCCAGGACTCTGGGATCATGACCTGGGCCGAAGGCAGCCGCTTAACCGACTGAGCCACCCAGGCGTCCCTACTTCAGATTTTTTAAGTTTCATGCAACAGATACACTTCTCTGTAACCCAGTGATTTTGAATTCGGGTAATGAGATCCCAGACTCAAATAATATTGGTGGGGCTTTCCCCCTTTCCATCTCTCAGATCTTACTTCTCTGTGTGTGATCCCTCCGGGGCTGGGGAAGGTAGCCACCAACGGTTCTAGGTTTATACATGAGAAAATCCTTCTTGGTACTTCAAAGCCACACACCCTTACAGTCCTAAATGCATTCTGCTATCTTATCCACTAATATTAATTTTTTTCCAATTAAGGATGAACCAAACCTCCCTAAGCAGCTCTCTGATAAGTAACTTACAAGTCAAGTGAACATGATGATAGAGGAGGCAGAGCATCACTGATAGGGCAACACAGCAGCATACAAGATTCCAGCTAACAGTGCTCACAGGGTAGGCTCCAGGACAGATCATAGCTATGGAGCTCCCTCAGCAAGCCAGCTGGTGTGGAGGAAGGACTTCTGTATGGCTTCCTGCTCCAGAATATTCATAAACTGTGGGATTAGAGTGAGTGGTGGGCCTAGCCTAAAAGGTCATTGCAAACCCTTGCAACTAAATAACAAATGATGAAGAATGCACAGCAAGGCACAATATCTTGTGCTGCTCCAGACACACCACCAAAACTGTTTCCCTGACCAAATAACTTCTAAGTTGTACTAAATTCTCTGTTATATTAGGAATGTACATGCTGGGTGTTTGCTCATCATTTTTCATTTTCAGTTTTCTTTGGCAACTACCTACATTCAAAAGATTAGGCATGAAACTGTTCTCTGATAAGAGAGTGGAGGTTACCAAAGAAACTCCTCTTTGCACCAAAATATAACTTTAAAATCACATTGAACAGAACCTAGCTGAGCTTTTAAGTAGAGATATAAAATATCTTCATGTTCCACAAATGTAGAGCATCTGCTGGTACTAATTGCTGCTAAAATCCTCCTTCCTGGCTCCAAAACATTGGCTCTGTCTTTATCTTGCAGATGACTTTCTAGCCACTGCTATTTTTTCTTCTCCAACAGATCAAAATTTTTAACAAGTGGAAATAATTTAACAAATAGAAATTTCAGTGAGCACCTCCAATGTTCTAGGAATTGTGCTTTACATACCTTATTGCATGTGTGCTACCCAATATCCCAACTGTGTAAGGAAACCCCATTTTACAGATGAGAAGGTTGAGGAATTTTCTCACAATTACATATCTAGTCTGTGGTAGAGCCTAGATTCAAACTAGATCTCCTGTTCTTCACTTCAGTTTGTATATCATGGATCTCTTTCTTCTCTCTCTTTTATTTTAACCCATTGACCTCTTCCCTTTTATCACTTACTCATTTTGTATTAATTCATTCAATGCATATTTACTGAAGATCTATTACATGCCAAGCACTGAGGATAAAGTGGTGAACACCCCACATTAGATTTACCAGGTTAGTCAAAGGACAAGTTTCCCCTCTTTCCTCACAACCAGTCACATTCCCAAAACTCTTTGGATGGGCTAACACCACAAGACAGCATTAACCAACATGTTCCAATAAATACTAGTTCACAAGAGTCCTGCAGTCAAATAAGTTTGAGGAAAACTGCTCTCTATGACTCTCTCTTGGAGATTCCCAGTATACAGTGGCATTAAAACTACTAGGAAATGACTCAGGAGACCTGGAAATCATGGCTTGGAACTATGTCTTGTGTTAGAGCTGGAGCCTGGTCCTGTGTAGATAAAGCAGTTCTGGACCTTGGCCCATATGTAGTGCTCCTTCTTCTGCTGGCTGCGGGCAGGTGGGCGGTGGCTGCTGCTGCTGCTGGAAATCTCTAGCTGGAAACCTCTGGTGGGTGGGTGGGTCTATCAGAGCTTCCATTTGTGATGGGTGTGCCATTTTTGTGGCCAATTACTTGCTAAGAGTTTGCTCATTATCTTGGCCTGCAAGTGTTTTCTTAATTTTGAGAAGTATTTGTTACATTTATTTGGTTTCCTCTTATTTTTGAACATAACTATTTCTTTTTTTAAAACCTCAGATACAGAGAATTGGATTAACCATAGTCCTTGGTTCATGACACACTTCCCTCCCTGGCCCACGTCTGTGTGTAAGCGCATGTGTATATGCGTATTTCCAACCTCCCTCTCTCCTTTCCATCTCTCCCTCCTTTCTTCTTTCTTTTTTCTTCCCTCCCTCCTTCCCTTCCAATCTGCAACCCCCCAAAAGCTAAACATTTGATGGTAAACTATATCTAACAGCAGTCTCCCTCACCAACTTATCCCCTTACTTCCATTCACCTGAGGTAAGTATATTCCCAAATCCTGTCTTCATCATTCCCTTGTTTTTTTTTAACATATAGTTTTAGTGCATCTATACGTACACAGTATTTTTTATTTTAATTATTTTTAACTTTATAAAAAGAATATCATTCGTGTGCACATTCTTTTGGGACCTACTTTTTCACTCTCTATTATATTTGTGAGATCCACCTTTATCATTTTGGGCCACTGTAGTTCATTTGTTTGGACTAGTGGATAGTATTATATTTTGTGTATATATTATTATTTATTCATCTATTCTCTCACTAATGGCATATGAGTTACTTCCAGGTTTTTGCTCCGGGAACAGTGTTGCTATGAAATTCTTCTGTTGTACATCTGCAAAAACTTCTCCTATACTGCGTTTAGGAACAGAATCCCTGAGTCATAGGATATATGAATGTTCAACTTTAGGAGGAAATGCCAAAGTGTTTTCTAAGGTGATTGCACCAAATTACAGTCACACAAGCAATATGTAGATAGATATATAGATCCATACTCTCTCTTACATTTGGTAATGTCAAGCTTAATTTTTTGCCAGTTAAGTGAATGAACCTTTTAGCTTAAAAATATTTTTATATCATTCTAGTTTTGGAATGGAGAGTGAATTTTCTGCCTGTGCTAGTTCTTCCATCTTGCCCTAGAAGTTACTCTGAGTCGAAACAACTAGACTGAAAAGGATAACATTAGAAGATGGACATAGTAGAAGGAAGCAAAGAGTAATATAGAAAGACACTGTCTTTTTTAACCATCCTCACAAGCCACACCTCTCCATGAATTCAGCAGTGGGTAACTTTCCCTTCTTCCTTCTCCTGGAATCACCCTTAGCATCTTCACTGGATAACCTTGGTCTTGTCTTTCTCAGGTCCCAAAAGCTCTACTGACTTTCAATCTCAGTTAAACTTGTCACCATTTAGCATGATATATTAGCTTGGGCTGTTAAAACAAAATGCCACAGACTGGGTAGCATAAACAACAGACATCTGTGTCTCATAGTTCTGGAGGCTGGGAAATCCAAGATCAAGGTGCCACCAAATTCAGTTTCTACTGAGGAACCTCTTCCTGGCTTACAGATGGCCACCTTCTCCCTATGTCCTCATAATATTTGCTTTTCTTATAAATGTAATACATGCCTACTATAGAAAATTAAGCAAAAGGAATAAAAATCATAATTTCATCATCCAAAGTTTAGCTACTTTTAACACTTTGATATATATATCCCCATCCATCATATATATATATATATACACACATGTATATATATGTGTATGTGTGTGTATATATATATACACATATGTACATGTTATCTATATACTGTAGACACTCTTATAAAGTACTTTTTAAAACTAAAATATATTTCCAAAGAATATGTATATATTCTTTCTGTGGGGGATTACATAGTTTACTTGATCATTACCCTGCTAGTCTATTTTTTTATTATAAAACACACCACACTGAATATCTCTGTAGCAAAACCTTTGTGCACATACAATTATTTTCTTGTAATAAATTCCTAGCAGTAGAGTTATATCAAAGAGTAGGTTTTTTTAAAAAGCTTTTGATACATATTTCCAAAAAGCTCTCCAGAAAGTTGTATTAACTTTCCTGCCAACAATACACAAGAATGGCTGGTTCTTGTCAACAGCACCCTCTCTGGTTATTAGAAAATATCTTTGCCAAATTGGTACATGAAAATGGATATCTGGTTGTTTCTATCAGCATATATTTTCCTCCCCTCTTTCCTTCTCTCCATCCTTTTCTTCTTCCATTCATTTCTTCCCTTTTCTTCCTTCTATTCCTTTTTTCCTCCTATACTTCCTCTTTTCTTCCCCTCTTTTTTCTTCCCTCTTCTTCCCTTCTTTCCTTCCTTCCAAAGTTGAAAATTTTCATCTGGCAACCAGTTTATTGAGCAAATAGCCCTAATAGGGTAAAGTAAAAGCAAGTTTATTCATTTCTCTACTATCCATTCAAACCAGTGCAGATACATTCTTCCAGGAACCTTGGAAGACTCCTCTAGTGGGTTCTATAACTTTTCAAATAGTCCTTCTGTCACTTCCTGTTCCAAGAACAGTTTCATAGAACAAATTAAAATATCCAGTCCAGTGTCATATATAACTCTATACTCCTTTCTACTCTAAAACTTCATCTCCCCCATTTTAGAATTGCTCTAGGCTGGGAAGAATTCAGTAAAGGGAAGGGGGTGGTTTTTCCCAACTTGTACAAATTAGTGAATTAAATGAAAGTAAAGTTTTTAGTAAAAAGTACAGTTTTTAAAAAACTTTTTGAATAAGTGAAAAAGTAGTTTTCTCTAAACTTGGTTTCCCTAAAACTCCAGAGGAGCCAGACATAACCTGAGTGCTGATTCTTTCCTGGTCACCTCAAAGATGCCCTGCTGGGCTCCTTTCATATTGGACAATGTCTCTTCATTGTCTGGCCTCTTATGCACACCAGCTCCCTCTGCATCCAGAACCTCTTTCTGCTAAGGTTGTCCAGCTTCTGGCAAGATGCCCATTTGGATGGATTTTTTACAAAAATCCTCTCACTTCTCTTGGATTTATTTAACACATAGACATAACCCACCATTATGGAAGGAACTAGTTCCTGATATGTCTTTTCAGTCTGTGAGCTCTGAACACAACTCTCCACCTTTGGTCTTCTCGGACTACATAAATCCAGTTCTTGTGTTACTGGGGACTTAGGGGTACCACATGTCATGCTCTGAGAGAATCCTGAAAATGGTTGGAGGTGAGGAGAAAGACTGGGAGAAAGGAGGTGGGGGTGGGAGTGGGAGAGGAACCACAGTACACTGACAGCTCTTTTCAGTTGGACTTTTCAGCTTCTACTTTTTTATAGCCTGGAGGTGGGGGATCATATGAGCTCGCAGGATAGATTTTACAATCACTTAGCATATCGAGCATTGTTTTGGAATCTGATGATCCTTAGCATCTGCTTTTTCACTCATTTCACTTCAACATTCTGTTACATGTCTATCTTTTTGGCCGTTTGGATTTTTCTTTTGTGGATTGCCTATTTTTTATCCTTAGACCAAATTTGTAGAGATTTTCTAGTTTGTAAGAGCTCATTGTACAAAAGATATTGTCTATATGTTGCAAATAGATACTATACTATTATATAAGTTGTAAATAAAACAAAAATTTTGCTAATTATTTAGCCATTTCTGATTATTGGTTTTGCCCACCAAATTTAAAGAAGGTGCCATTCAGATAAAGATTTAAAGAAATATATGTAACAGTTTTTTCTCATTGTCAACTGAAAGTATCATTATTTATTCATGTAGATGTTCTTGTTCTGCTTTAAAAAGTATCTCTTTCTTCCTCCCATGTACATATTAGGTATCAAAAACTTGTCCAAAGTCGTCTTAGGTTGACAACTTTCTTCCCTGTCAGCATTAATGTGCTGACATTAATTAGAGTCCATGTGCTGGCCTCTAATTGCTGTTATAAAGGAGCCTTATCTTTAGCCTTCTTAAACTAATCTGAGGGATTTATATTTCCTGTACCTGCTTTGCACATGAGGGAACTACTTTCTCTGCAAGAAGCTTTTCTATGCTCCAAGTGGTCCCTCTCAATCAGAAAAAGAGATTTAAAAAAATTGGGGATATTTATGCATATATGCATAGCAGCAGGAGGAACTTTTATTCTTCTCAATCAGGAGATGACTTTTACTCTACCTACACATCTATTTCCAAGCTGGAAACTTTCTTTAATTACTTAAATCTGTATACAACAAACTCTATATGAGATATTCAACAATCTCATTAGAAGGCAAGAGATGCAGAAGGAACTATTCAAGAGCTTTCCTTGCAGAATGCAGACCTCTTCTAGCTATTCATTGTTCATTCCTGGGAAGAATGAAGAAGAAGAGAGAAGGCATATGCATACGGTCTGGCCTCAATTTTGGAAACCAGCCTAGTTTCCCTGTTTCCTCATTTTAGCCTTATATCCATGATCTGGAGTTTTTCTAGAACTGCACTTCAGTTGGATTTTTTCTAAACACTCATATTTACTCCCAATGCCACCTAGCACAGAGCTAAGCCTGTGGCAAGTCCTTACTTACTGACTAAATGGTAAGGACTGACCTTTGCCTGACTTTTGACTTGTATACATCAGGAGAGTAAAAGAATACTGGCAGGTTAGCAAGGAAAGTGGATGACAAGAATCCTAAAAGATCCAGGTGAGGAAAAACTGAGGCTAAACCCCTGAGAGAAGACTGAAGATTTCATTCACATTTTCTTCTCAAGTTTCATTGAACCAGGAGGAAGCTATTAAATTCTGCATTGTTTACCTAATATTTCTGTAAATCAACTCAGTGGAGGCAGTATGGAATAGTAACTAAGAGTAAGAACATTGAAATCAGGCAGCTAGGTATCCCAGCTCTGGCTTTGTGAAGTCCTGGTTTTATACCTTGGGCAAATAAACTCTAAGTCAGTTTCTTTATTTGTAAATTGGCTATAATAATTGTACCTAGCTCAGAGCATTGTTGCAAGGACTAAATGAGTGCTTAGAATTTCCTACATACCCTACACTACTAGATGTGCTCAATCAAATCCATATAACCAGGAAATTCCGTAAGAAAAGAAATCGCCAACCAGCTCCCAGAAGAGTACAGGTGGACCTAAGGAAATCTGGGGTTTCTTTTGAGAATGGTCTCTTACTCCAGTGATAACTCACTGAAAGAATGCTGTTAACTGGCATTTGCGCTCTCCAAGCAAATGATACTTTATCTTCACAATGACCTGCCTCCTGAAACAACAATTTAATCCTGTTCATTTAGTTTCACTGTAAAGAGAATTATATTGTATTTTAAGATGTCTTTCCTAAATTGGTAACCCAAATAAAGTATTTTGGGTAATCCTCTGTAAAACTAAATGCATTCATTAAATAGAACAACCCATTCCATGACCAGGTCAAGACTTATATAGACCAAACATCTTGAAATCTTGTTATGACAAGAAAAAGGTAACTCGTTGTTATTGACAAACTGAGTAATTTTCAACACCGATGACTCATACTTTCTATTAACTAGAAAATATTTCCATTTGATTGGATTTGACAGACATTTATAGACCATCCCAGTTCTCAAGTATCTCACAATTCTTAAGAAACAGGCAGGTCATTTAGAATTTCTATACAGTATTATCAGTGCTATGAAAGAGACAATTTGAGTATTAGAAAGGTCTTGATTTTTATAATTTTTGTAATAAAGATAATCTGGCAAGTCTTCAATTTTTAAAGTACTTTTGAAGAAAACCTTATTTATGTTTAACCTGTTCCATTTTATAGTTTGTGATTATTTCAGGGTCACGAGATTAGATAATGATGGGCAGGTAACCTACAACAGAGGTATAGTGTGTGTTCACCGTGACTCCCATAAACTCCCCTGCAACAAAGTTCTGGGAGGACTTTGGAGATGAGATACTGGCACCTGTCTCCCAGAATCAAGTTGGTGTTGGGCACCTGAGCAAGCCAGTGGTGTGTGAAGAAGCTGCCATGGCACTATACCCAGGCTACACTGGAGCCTGTACCTCAGGGGGATGACCAGTGTGCCCCCAGTCCTCTACCTCCTCTGTCAGAGTACCCACCACATCAAGGTGTTGCTGCTTATCTCTGGTCTGCCTCCCCTGCCAGACTGTGGCATTCCAGAAGGCAGTGACCTTGTCTTGTTTATCTACAGATCCCTAGCACCTGCCAAAGCACCTGGTGCATGGTAAACACTCAATAAATGTTTGTTAAAAGAAGAATGAACAAATGTTAGGCGAAGTGTATAATCCAGGGATTGTAATCAACTCCAAGCTAATTCCTAGTCAATTCCTAGCAATGGCTTATGTATTAGGATGATTTATGATGCCTGGTTTAACACAATGACAATAACATATTCAATGAAGTAATAAATGAATTGTGTTTTAGGCATGGTCAATTGTCAAACTAGGAACTAATTTAATTCAGAGTTTCTGTTTTAATCATTAATACCATCAATTGGAAATATTTGAGGAGCTCAGTTTCATTCTACAGCATCCAAACACTTAACATTCAAGCAGCTTTTATTTACTAAAGGCTTTTAATTGAGAAACAGCCTCTTTTTCAATGAAACATTTAGCTTTAGTAATTGTGGTTTATGAATTTACTCCCTGTTTTTAATTGCTATAGACATTTTCTCAACATCTGGTTTTATAGCCATTTAAATAAAGAGGTTCTGCAATAATAAAATGTGTATATTTGTTTTGAGTGGGTAACATCATTTTTTACGGGAATGTATCTTGTACAAGACAATTAAAGCCGCCTATAGCAACTGGCTTTCAAAATGTATAGGAAGTTATAATCCCAGAAGACATTTGCTGCAGAAAGATGTGAGTAGATAGAAGTAGATGAATTGAAAGAAATAAAAATTATTTTCTCCTCAGAACCCTGATGGTATTTCTATTATATCATTTGCAAACTGTCAGGTTAAAAAAAAAAAAAGGTAATTTATGGAATGGAATCCCCAAACCATATCCTCCACGTTTCTCATCTCACCTTCTCTCTTACCCTTAACCTGGTTCATTCTCATCCGTATACCAAGTGAGGATACTGTAGTCACAGACATACTTGAGGATTAGCTATTAGAAAAGTGGGAAATTGTATTATTTGCCATTTCTGGTAACTTAGGTGAGGATGGACTGGTAAACAAAAAATAACTGTGAGTGGTATATTTTAGATGAGTTTTAGATATTGAAATACATGCATGTATGTACATATATACATACATAATTGTCCACTTTCATGGACACACAGAAAATCATTTCCAGAACTCCTCCATTCTACCACCATTTTGGGGGCTCACCAACTCCTCCTGGTATTTATGATTCTTTCTATAGCTTCCTGTGATCTTACCTAAGAGAGCACACATGTCAGCAGTAAACTCACATGGTCAGATTCCCATGAAACACAACATTCTTCTTTCAATTCCCATGAAACACACAGCTTGGTCAGTAAGACTTAATATTTAGCTGTTTGAACAAAATTCCTAGGACTGACAGAAGTGCTGGTGTTTCACCTGAGAGAAGTGGTGAGTTAGAAAAGAGTGTGGTAAGACCCAGATGGAAAAAAGAGTAACCTTCCAAACCAAAGAGTACATTTTAGAGATGTTGCTTAGTTTCTATTTGCATTCCCCTCATCCCTCCTTAAAATACCAGGAAGAGGGTCTAGGGATTATTTGTAAAGCAGTTTTTAAAAGTATCCCGAGGGTTCTGATGGGTAATCTCAAGAATCTTTTCCCCAGAACAATCTCTGTGCATATGAGAAGAGGTGGTGATTGGTACTATTGATTGAGAAAAGAAGAAAACAAGTTTGGCCACACTGTGCTTTTTTTAAAATTATTTTTATTTTTAAATGGTTTCCTTAATCCCCTAAAACCCAAACAGTAATTTAATTGTAGCCTCTCCAAAGCTCCATTTATTGTTTCCTTTAGCTTGTGCTGCCTTCAGCCTTGTTCCTGAAAGTTATGCTATTGTCAGAAATCCTAGATTAAAAATCTACGAGTGTGGCTAGATACACTTAACTCTCTTTCTCTCTAGGTGTTCAACAGCCTTATCAAGGGTCCATCTCTTGATTTGGTGATCTGTGTCTATGGAGATGTGTGCAAGTCACACACACACACACACACACACACACACACAGCAGGCACTGACTTCGGTGCCACTTTGCATCATCACCCCTATTAGGATTATCAGAGTACTGGAATTGTGGGTAAAAGAAGATCTATTTCTTTTCCAAAGGGTGAGAAAAATGGGAGGGTGTCAGGGAGAGGGAAAAGAGAGAAAATAAAGTGTGTGTGTGTTTTGGGGAGGGGGAGGGAGAAAAAGAGAGGGGGAATATGAGTGAGTGTGGAGGGAGGAGGGGAAATGAAAGGATATTATATATTTTTTTGTATCTGTCATTTCCCTGCTATCTCCCATATGACTTCTTAATCCATCAGAATGCTGGGAAGATAATGTTTTGGGCGAAATAACATGAGAGAGAGGATAGACTCCCAAGGACCAATATCTTTATTGCTCGGAGGATAAACGGATTATGTCAGCCATTTTCTGTTGCTGACAGCTTTTCTTATTAACCGATTTTATTTTTTAATCTTCCAGGGAAGAAATATGGTTTTATGTCACAATAAAACGCCGGTCACATCTAATTCTGCCCTCAAACAAACAGATTTCTGAAAGCCTTGCAGAGAAATTTGAAATAACTTTAAAGAGGGGGTTTTTGGATAAAGTCTTTATCCAGGGGCTTGTTCAACTGCAGTGTAAAAGGTTTAGAGAGAGAGAAGAGGAGAGGGAGAGAGGAATAGAGGGAGGGAGAAGAGAAGAGGGACAGAGGAAAAGAAGGAGAAAGGAAGACCTACACAGCTGTTTTGCTTGGTGATCTCTCTTCAGACACACTTGAGCACAGTCAGGAAAATGCAGTCTGGATGAAAGGGGCTTGGGAAGGCGAACAGAGGGACAGCGGGGCTCCTCAGGGCCTTGGGTGTGGGAAGCTGCTGATGCACACCCCTCTGAAACAGACACTTGTTCCCCAGTTTTTCTGGAACCATTAGTAGTTGATGGCACGTCTTTCAAGAATTATAAACGAATCAATGTGAGTTCTGTTAGGCGTTTGGAGCTCAGAGGCAATTCTAGTCTTTTTTCCATGATTCCTTTGCCAGGAGATTTCAACCTGCTTGAGGATTTAGGCCTTGTGTTCCCCCCAAGAAAATCTTCTGTCAAACACCCCAGACAGCTCTGGCCTTTGCTTACTTCTGTAGGCCCACAGCAAGCACATAACCATCACTAATATAAAAAACCGCTCGTTTCTTCTCTTCTGTGTGGCACAAAGCAATTTAGTCAGACAGGCCCCCTGCCCACCAGGGGCTCAGCTCAGAAAACATCCTTAATTTGTGCCTCTAGCTTTGTTCGGCGCCCCGTTCACTGCAGACCGGGTACCTTGATTGATAATGATGGCCGAGTCTTACATTGTGCCCTGCTGGCAAGTTTTGGTGATTTAGAGCACTTTAAGAATCTGTTAAAAATAAATCGCTTGGATTTTCTAAGGTGTTGTTTTGTATAAGAGAAACTCGCTTTTCAAATAAAGCATTCTGAAAGTTTGGGAACTTAAAATTTGTCCTGAGGCAAGTCAGCCAAGCTAAGCACCTCCAGCCAGCTGTGAGAGAGGGGGGAAGATTCTGAGGCATGGATTGAGCCAAACTTCTCCATACCTAGGAGCAAAGAGTGGATTTTCCTGCCTCATTTCTTTACCTGAAGAGACAGAGATCTGGTAGAAATGGAGAGAGAAAGGTCACTTGAGGTCTTTGCATTCTGTAGTGCAAGGACTCTGCCAGGACTGAAGCAGAGGCATGAGCGGTCTCGAGGTGTGAGCAGCTTTGATCTGAAACAAGCCCCAACTGCCAGGAAGTGCTGTTGATTCTAAGCTGTGATTTTCAAAAATATTTTTAAGTGCACCGGTCTTAAGTGAACAGTTTTATTGGCTTTGACATATGTACTGTATCCGTGTGACCAGCACTCCAGTCAACACTTAGCACATCTCTATCAACCCTGATCTAAACGAATGGCGCCCCGTCGCTGGGCACCACACCATCTGCGGAGACATTTGTGGTGGCCCAGCAGGCAGCCCTGGTGAAGAGATGCCTGCTCACGGGTAGTGAGCACATTATTGGCATGGTAATTGTAACCCTCCTGGTTTTCAGTTTTCCAAGCACTTTCACATTTTATTTTAGCATATCCTTCCAGACAATGAAGAGAATGACATCATCAATGACAGCGACAATAATCACAAACACCAATAAATGTTCATTTGTGTCAAGCACACATACCACTGCATTTAATCATTTCAGCAGCCCTTTAAAGTATTTTATTTATGTATTTTTAAGTTGGTACTTTGTGATAGTTGAAGAAGCTGAGGCAAAAAGAACTTGTCCACTATCAGACAAGTCAGTATGAGAGCCCAAGAATCTGCCTCCAGAAACCATGCTTTTAATGAAATATATGAGATGTTAAAAGGGCAGATGATGTATTAACGAGGGTCACACGGCCAATTCACTGGTGGATCTGGATCCCACACTAGGCTTTGTAAGCCTGCCTCAACCTACCCCTTCATCCTCACTCTCTGCCCCACCCTGTACACTTCCCACTCTAGCCTCTCCACACAGAGCTAACTGTTGGTTTCTGAGCTTACTGTCACCTCTCAGGCTTCTGCACCTTTGAATGTGTTCTTTGCTCATCTCCCATGGGGCAAATCTCATTCTTCAAAGCTCCACTCCATTAACACCTGCTCAGTGAATCCCCTGGAACCTCCATGTGGGGTATGTCCCTTTTAGGTATCCCTTAACTACCCCAGTCCATCCACTGGCCATGCCCTTGTCTTTCCCAGTAGGACGTGAGCCCCTCACAAGCAGAGACTGTGTTTTTGCTTCTATTTCTGGTGCCTAGTACTATGCTTAACAAAGTGCCTAATTAAGTTGTTTTCATTAAACTATTTTAGTTAAAACGTATCTTTACTTTTAAAGGGGAAAAAGTGCTTGTGTCTATCTTCAGCCTCTAGTTTATGCCTCATCACTTGACATTCATGGCTGTGAGACACCTGCACCAGATGGGGGTGCTGTGCCTACTTGAGGATTTCCTGTTCTGAGAGAAAAATGGTATCTTTTCAAACATTTTTAGATTTTTCGAAAAATGTGTTAAAATTCTAGATGAAAAGTTACAAAAAATATCTCAATGCAAGATGATTTTTATTTACAATTCTATAACAAAAAGAATATGCTCACATCTGCCTGGCATCATTAAGGACCCAACCTCCTGCCAACGAGCCTTACCCAGACTTTGCAATGTGTAGTTAGAAACCTTCCTAAAATGTTCCATGCCATTATCCTGCTTTTCTTCACTTTCATGTGAACATCTCTGGGGCACTTTTACAATGTACTTTAACTCAGGATTTCATAACTGATATCCCACATATCTGTTCTATAGGACATTAATAGGAGAGAGAAAGAGAGAGAGAGAGAGAGAGGGATGGAGATGGGGGGGGGAGGAATGCAACCAAGGTCAAACAAGCATGAAAATGCTATTTAAATAGGTTTCTTTAAAGCAGTACTTTACAGGGCCTCCATTATGCATTGTTTCCCATATTTATTCATTTGTTAAAACAGAGAACCCATTTTAGGGAGGCTCCAATGGACATCTCTTATAACACTGTGCCTGTTTTTAGTTTGGTAAGCATTCTTCAACCCTTAAGCATAAACATCCTTGACTCATTTTATACCTCAAAGCACATTACTAATTGTGGCTTTCATATATGAAACCCTATTGACTACAACCTACATTGGGGTATGTAGTCTCTGAGGACTGGAAAGTCTCAGACTTGATTATAATTGCCAATATAAACTGTGGGACTCTCATCAACACCAACTGACTGGCAGTGGTGGAGGCTGGGTCCTCATGCTGACCTCCAAAGAGAATCTGCTGTGGAGTTCACTGTCAGAATGACTAGACTGTTGATGGTGTCTGTGATGCCATGGTGTGGGGTCATGCAGAAGCCAAAAGTCCTGGTCCACAGTGACCAGGTTAAGTTCAGTGTGAGTCTTTGATACATTTGCAACTGGGAGAACTATTTGGGCTTTTTCCAAAGACTGAGATGCAGATGGTTATCATTACGTTCTCTTGCATGTGCACCTCTAACTCAACAGTCCATCAAATGCATTGTTGGTTGAAAGCTTTAGTTTTCTCTTTGTTCAAAATGGGAAATATCAGGATAACTACTATTTCACAGGGTTGTTGAGATGACTGAGTGAGATAATGTCTTGAAAGCACAATGCAGAAGGCTGGGCATGTAAAATATCTCTCTCTACATTTATTAAAAGCCACAATAATACTAGCGGTTATAACAAAGTTTGTGCACTGCATTATTTGAGTCATGATGCCTTTTGCCACTTTGCTGTTACTGGCACATAGTAATTAATCATTTAGTAAATATTTTTTTGAATGAATGTGTACTAGTTTACATGTCCTCCATGTTCATTGACCAGTTTGTCTCTATCCTTATGACGACAGGCTTTCTGTTTCTTCTTTATCTCCTGGGATCTTAATGCACCACTATATTAGTTTCCTAGACTATCGTAACAAAGTATCATAAACTGGGTAGCTTAAAACAATAGAAATTTATTCTCTCATCGTTTTGGAGACTAAAAGTCCAAAATCAAGGTGTAGGCAGGGCCGTACTCCCTCTGAAACCTGTAGCGGGGAATCACTCCTTGCGTCTTCCTAGTTTCTGGTGATGGCTGTTGATCCTTAGCTGTGTTTGGCTGGCAGCTTCCTCTCTCCAGTCTCTGCCTCTGTTGTCACATGGCCGTCCTGCGTATTTTCACATGCTGGTGTCCTCTTCTTATAAAAACTGCAGTCATATTGATTAAAGCCCACCATAATGGCCTCATCTTAACTTGATTACATCTGCAAAGACCCTATTTCCAAATAAGACCACAATCACAGGTGCTGGGTGTTAGTACTTGAACATAGCTTTTTGGGGGATGCAAATCAACTCATAACAACCACGATCTCGAGGCTTTTTAAGTAAAATGACAGATGTCCCTAAGGTTTAAGCCATTGTTAGTTAGGTCTTCTGTTTCTAGTAGCAAATGTATCTGAAGTGATATAACCTGGGAAAGACTAGAGTCACAAGAGCACTCTTGGGACTAGGTCCAAATTACCGCAGGAATTAGGATTAACCAGGCCTGAGACATATGCCCCCCTGTCACTGGGACAGGAGGCAGGGGGATGTTGGAGGCCAAGTATCACCAGAACCACATCTGAAGAAAGGCATGGAAGGACAGTTCTCCAAAGGGAAGGTGGGGCAAGAGAGTGTAACTACCTGAAGAAAGGGGAAAGGATGCTTAGCAGACCAAAATAATACATACTGCTCTACAAATGGTCTAACTGTGGTACTACCTCTTAATGGAATATTATTCAGCCCAAAAAAGTGTGTTTATGCACATCTCTGTAATAACATGTAGAAATGTTTATAATAATGTCAATAGAAAAGTGTATACGAGATTGTTTTCCAAATTTTCTTTAATAAAGATGCTATTTGAATAAGGAAAGTTTTACACATGAGATAAAAGTAGATGGGTCAATCTTGTGCTAGCTATTGCAAGAATTTGTATTTGGCATAACACTGGATGACTTATTTAGAACAAAGAATTGATAACAAAGTTTATGCAAAGCTAAACTTGCAAGTGAGACAGTTGGTATGCGAAAAGGAACTTAATGAAGAGGTGTCAGGGGCAAGAGTTTTGACTGGCACAAAAGGTTGAAAGATAAGATGGGACTTCTTGGAAGCTGGTGGATTAAAAAGAGACCCCCAGGTCCCTCCTCCTGGCTACTGTAACAGAAAAACAGTAGCATTGTCTGATAAAAGAAAATCAATACCCTCTCAGTGTAGGCTTAGGAAACAATGAACAAATCTAAGTAAATCCAGTGGCCCTGATTCAATTAAGCAATTCTGCAACACTACCTGAAGAAGCTACTAGAGAGGAAAGGCAACTCCTGAGGAGGTTTGACTGAATTGGAGAATTAAAAAGAAAACAATAATGATTACCAAAAATGAAACAAGTTACACAACCAGAGAACTGCACAAAATGTGGCAATAATGTAAAGGTAAATAAAGGTCACAGGAGGCTAAGAGCAAATCAAGTACAGAAGCCTAGAAACTCAAGGGTATCTAAATATCCTCAGAAAAGAGATAGAAAACCATGTAAATGGAGGAAATTCATGAATAAAAGGGGCATGAAAGGAAACAGGAAAGACCAATCCTGAAACAACAGATTCATTACATGAAAGAAACTCCATCACGCGAATCACAAAGGTCCAGAGAGTTCCATTTAAGAATAGTCCTCAAAGAAAGATCCCTCTTTCTTTGAAAGACAAGTTACCAAGAAAGAAAACTAAAGAAATGGCAAGACAACTTGTAAGTTTATCCTGAGAACTGTTATTTAAAGGGGTTGGAATAAGCCTGACTTTATTACTTCAATCCTCAGATTCTGAAGAAGAAAAGTACTTTGAAATAGCATGTGTGTTTGTGTGTGCTCGTGTAGATACCGGCACCTGGTTTGAAAAATCTGTATAGAGCAAAATGTAGAATTATTGAACTGTAGTCATCTCCCTACTTACGCATTTCACGTCTCTTTTTGAGGGTTGAAGAATAGTACTTCACATGTAAACCCCAAAAGAAAATGGAGTTTTGTCCTTTTGCCCAAAGTTAGAAAGAAAAATGGTTTGTGTGACTGTGCTAGGTGTGTGGGGGTGGGAGGAGGTGTTTGGGAGACTTCTTGTTTATATTAGTTTCCTAACAAATCATAGACTGGGTGGCTTAAACAACAGAAATTTATTCTCTCACACTTCTGGAGGCCAGATATCTGAAATCAAGGTGCCAGCAGGGCTGTATTCTTTCCAAATGCTCTAGGGATGAGTCCTTCCTTTCCAGTCATTGGATTGGGGTCCACCAAATCAGTATGATTTCATCTTAACTTGATTAAATCTGAAAATACCCTATTTCCAGATACTGTCACATTCACAGGTTCTAAGAGGACATTAATTTGGGGGGGGGGGGTGAGGACATTACTTAATCCAGTACACTGCTGTTGAGACATTTTAGAAGAATCTTAATTCCTTGGACAAGGGAGCAGCACCAGTGATACTCCATGCCCTCTGGTGGAGGAAGTCATGAGTAACAGATAAAGTGAGTAGTGAGGACATGCCATTAGGACAAGCTAGGATGGTCAAATGGATCTCAGCATTTGCTCCCAGACAAGACAACAAAAGGTGGGGCAAATTGGGATTTACAATTACTCTATGTTCCATTTCTTTTTGCCCACTCAAGAGCTTCTAAATGGACAGTGTCCTCTCAACCTCCTGAATCTTGAATTGCTTCCTTTCTCCAGGCTCTTTTGCATCAAAACGGAGATATAATGTAAAAAACAAAACAAAACTACATACATATGTATGTGTTTTGTGCATGTGTATGCATACATATTCAAAACTACAATGCAGTGTTGTGGTTAAGAGGGCAAGTGTCAGATCTGAACTGGAACTATGATTTTGGCATTTGCTTGTTATGTGACGTTGGGAAAATTACTTAACCTCTCTGGGCCTTAGTGTCTTGGCTTTTAAAAGGGGAGTAAAGATAGGAACTCCCTCAAAGGGTTTTTTGAGGATTTAAAAAAATTACATAGTCACCTTAAAAGATTTTAAAGGGGAACTTAATAAAACTCGACACAAATTTTGTATTAAAAGGAAGAAAAATTAGGAAGCTTTTTTTAACATGACAAAGAGTATTATTTAAAATAAGGCACCGAGGCCAGGAAAGCTCCAATCTGACAAATCACACGCCTATGACAATTAAAGAAAATAAAAGAAATATGTACATTATGAATGAGGAACATGACAACAGATACATATACTTTTAAAACAATAAACTGGTTACTTTTCTGGTCCAATATTAAGTGATTACAATTTAGCTGATTAGAGGTAGAAAACCTTAGTAAATCAATAAGTACGAAAGGAGAGGCATAATTTTTATTATTTGCAGGTGATGATGGTCTCTTTGGAAAACCCCAAACAATCAAACAAACTGTTAGAACCATTACACATTCAAAAAAGTGGTTTTTGAACTTAATTCTCTACATGGCTCTTATTTATATGCCATACAAAAACATCAATAGCTTTCCTATAATTCAACAATGACTAGTTGAAGGTAGAATTTAAAACATCCCTGGGATAGGGTAGTAGCAGAGAAGGTATTGATAAGTAATTGTATTCAGGATGTATTTTGATGGAAATGTGATACAGTTTATTGGTAAATTGCATGGGGGAAATGGGGCAAAGTATAATTTCAATAGGTGACAAGTTATATAGTACCATATAGACTGGACAGTACCAAGGACTCCTTTTTGAAAACTGTCAATTCTCCCCAAATTAATCTAGGTATAACTTTAATAAGAAAAAAATTATTGTAATGTTCACATGAGAGCTCTAGGTCAAGTAACTAATCAGAGGCATTGACCTCTCTTTCTTGCCAATGATTCATTGAAATAACATGGAAATTATGCCAGTCCTACAAAGAATCCTACAAGATGGCAAGAGCACATTAGAAAATTAAGAAATTACTGTAAAACATAAAACAAAAAAATTCAAATTGATGGCAATACCCAACAGACTGAAGGAATCTACAACTGAAGGCAAGAGAAAAAGATTTCTAAAATAGTATTTCCAGAAAAAGTCCCAGATCAGAGATAGTGGGGCCAAGAGCAGAAAGCAGGATATTTTTTTTAAAATTTTTTTATTGTTATGTTAATCCCCATACATTACATCATTAGTTTTAGATATAGTGTTCCATGATTCATTGTTTGTGCATAACACCCAGTGCTCCATGCAGAACGTGCCCTCCTCAATACCCATCACCAGGCTAACCCATCCTCCCACCCCCCTCCCCTCTAGAACCCTCAGTTTGTTTTTCAGAGTCCATCGTCTCTCATGGTTCTTCTCCCCCTCCGATTTCCCCCCCTTCATTCTTCCCCTCCTGCTACATTCTTCTTCTTCTTTTTTTCTTTCTTAACATATATTGCATTATTTGTTTCAGAGGTACAGATCTGAGATTCAACAGTCTTGCACAATTCACAGCGCTTACCAAAACACATACCCTCCCCAGTGTCCATCACCCAGTCACCCCATCCCTCCCACCCCACCCCCCACTCCAGCAACCCTCAGTTTGTTTCCTGAGATTAAGAATTCCTCATATCAGTGAGGTCATATGATACATGTCTTTCTCTGTTTGACTTATTTCGCTCAGCATAATACCCTCCAGTTCCATCCACGTCGTTGCAAATGGCAAGATCTCATTCCTTTTGATGGCTGCATAATATTCCATTGTATATATATACCACATCTTCTTTATCCATTCATCTGTCGATGGACATCTTGGCTCTTTCCACAGTTTGGCTATTGTGGACATTGCTGCTATAAACATCGGGGTGCACATACCCTTTCGGGTCCCTACTTTTGTATCTTTGGGGTAAATACCCAGGAGTGCAGTTGCTGGATCATATGGTAGCTCTATTTTCAACTTTTTGAGGAACCTCCATACTGTTTTCCAGAGTGGCTGCACCAGCTTGCATTCCCACCAACAGTGTAGGAGGGTTCCCCTTTCTCCGCATCCTCACCAACATCTGTTGTTTCCTGACTTGTTAATTTTAGCCATTCTGACTGGTGTGAGGTGGTATCTCATTGAGGTTTTGATTTGGATTTCCCTGATGCCAAGCGATATTGAACACTTTTTCATGTGTCTGTTGGCCATTTGGATGTCTTCTTTGGAAAAATGTCTGTTCATGTCTTCTGCCCATTTCTTGATTGGATTCTTTGTTCTTTTGGTGTTGAGTTTGATGAGTTCTTTATAGATTTTGGATACTAGCCCTTTATCTGATATGTCATTTGCAAATATCTTCTCCCATTCTGTCAGTTGTCTTTTGGTTTTGTTGACTGTTTCCTTTGCTTTGCAAAAGCTTTTTATCTTGATGAAGTCCCAATAGTTCATTTTTGCCCTTGCTTCCCTTGCCTTTGGCGATGTTTCTAGGAAGAAGTTGCTGCGGCTGAGGTCGAAGACGTTGCTGCCTGTGTTCTCCTTTAGGATTTTGATGGACTCCTGTCTCACATTGAGGTCTTTCAATCATTTGGAGTCTATTTTTGTGTGTGGTGTAAGGAAATGGTCCAGTTTCATTCTTCTGCATGTGGCTGTCCAATTTTCCCAACACCATTTGTTGAAGAGACTGTCTTTTTTCCATTGGACATTCTTTCCTGCTTTGTCAAAGATGAGTTGACCATATAGTTGAGGGTCCATTTCTGGGCTCTCTATTCTGTTCCATTGATCTATGTGTCTGTTTTTGTGCCAGTACCATACTGTCTTGATGATGACAGCTTTGTAGTAGAGCTGGAAGTCCGGAATTGTGATGCCGCCAGCTTTGCTTTTCTTTTTCAACATTCCTCTGGCTATTTGGGGTCTTTTCTGGTTCCATACAAATTTTAGGATTATTCCATTTCTTTGAAGAAAGTGGTTGGTATTTTGATGGGGATTGCATTGAATGTGTAGATTGCTCTAGGTAGGATTGACATCTTCACAATATTTGTTCTTCCAATCCATGAGCATAGAACGTTTTTCCATTTCTTTGTGTCTTCCTCAATTTCTTTCATGAGTATTTTATAGTTTTCTGAGTACAGATCCTTTGCCTCTTTGGTTAGATTTATTCCTAGGTATCTTATGGTTTTGGGTGCAATTGTAAATGGGATCGACTCCTTAATTTCTCTTTCTTCTGACTTGTTGTTGGTGTATAGGAATGCCACTGACTTCTGTGCATTGATTTTATATCCTGCCACTTGACTGAATTCCTGTATGAGTTCTAGCAGTTTTGGGGTGGAGTCTTTGGGATTTTCCACATAAAGTATCATATCATCTGCAAAGAGTGAGAGTTTGACTTCTTCTTTGCCAATTTGGATGCCTTTGATTTCTTTTTGTTGTCTGATTGCTGTGGCTAGGACTTCCAATACTATGTTGAATAGCAGTGGTGATAGTGGACATCCCTGCCGCGTTTCTGACCTTAGGGGGAAAGCTCTCAGTTTTTCCCCATTGAGAATGATATTCGCTGTAGGTTTCTCATAGATGGCTTTGATGATATTGAGGTATGTACCCTCTATGCCTATACTCTGAAGAGTTTTGATCAAGAAAGGATGCTGTACTTTGTCAAATGCTTTTTCTGCATCTATTGAGAGGATCATATGATTCTTGTTCTTTCTTTTGTTAATGTATTGTATCACGTTGATTGATTTGCGGATGTTGAACCAACCTTGCAGCCCAGGGATAAATCCGACTTGGTCGTGGTGAATGATCCTTTTAATGTACTGTTGGATCCTACTGGCTAGTATTTTGGTGAGAATTTTTGCATCCATGTTCATCAGGGATATTGGTCTGTAATTCTCCTTTTTGATGGGGTCTTTGTCTGGTTTTGGGATCAAGGTAATGCTGGCCTCATAAAATGAGTTTGGAAGTTTTCCTTCCATTTCTATTTTTTGGAACAGTTTCAGAAGGATAGGTATTAATTCTTCTTGAAATGTTTGGTAGAATTCCCCTGGGAAGCCATCTGGCCCTGGGCTTTTGTGTTTTGGGAGATTTTTGATGACTGCTTCTATTTCCTTAGTGGTTATAGGTCTGTTCAGGTTTTCTATTTCTTCCTGGTTCAGTTTTGGTAGTTGATACATCTCTAGGAATGCATCCATTACTTCCAGGTTATCTAATTTGCTGGCATAGAGTTGCTCATAATATGTTCTTATAATTGTTTGTATTTCTTTGGTGTTGGTTGTGATTTCTCCTCTTTCATTCATGATTTTGTTGATTTGGGTCATTTCTCTTTTCTTTTTGATAAGTCTGGCCAGGGGCTTATCAATCTTGTTAATTCTTTCAAAGAACCAGCTCCTAGTTTCGTTGATCTGTTCTACTGTTCTTTTGGTTTCTATTTCATTGATTTCTGCTCTGATCTTTATTATTTCTCTTCTCCTGCTGGGTTTAGGCTTTATTTGCTGTTCTTTCTCCAGCTCCTTTAGGTGTAGGGTTAGGTTGTGTACTTGAGACCTTTCTTGTTTCTTGAGAAAGGCTTGTATTGCTATATACTTTCCTCTTAGGACTGCCTTTGTTGTATCCCAAAGATTTTGAATAGTTGTGTTTTCATTTTCATTGGTTTCCATGAATTTTTTTAATTCTTCTTTAATTTCCTGGTTGACCCATTCATTCTTCAGTAGGATGCTCTTTAGCCTCCATGTATTTGAGTTCTTTCCAACTTTCCTCTTGTGATTGAGTTCTAGTTTCAAAGCATTGTGGTCTGAAAATATGCAGGGGATGATCCCAATCTTCTGGTACCGGTTGAGACCTGATTTATGACCTAGGATGTGATCTATTCTGGAGAATGTTCCATGGGCACTAGAGAAGAATGTGTATTCCATTGCTTTGGGATGGAATGTTCTGAATATGTCTGTGAAGTCCATTTGGTCCAGTGTGTCATTTAAAGTCTTTATTTCCTTGTTGATCTTTTGCTTAGACGATCTGTCCATTTCAGTGAGGGGGGTGTTAAAGTCCCCCACTATTATTGTATTGTTGTCAATGTGTTTCTTTGCTTTTGTTATTAATTGCCTTATATAATTGGCTGCTCCCATGTTAGGGGCATAGATATTTACAATTGTTAGATCTTCTTGTTGGATAGAGCCTTTAAGTATGATATAGTGTCCTTCCTCATCTCTTATTACAGTCTTTGGTTTAAAATCTAATTTGTCTGATATAAGGATTGCCACCCCAGCAGAAAGCAGGATATTTAATTACAGAGTTATGAATGACTGCTCTTTGTTCCCAGAGTGTCTGGTTGTAGCATCTATCACTCAGTTAAATCCATGAGTGAAATTCTTTAAACAATACAGGAGATTTTCCACTGTAGATGTCAGGAGTGGTTTTAAGGCTGGAGAGAACAGCAAGAACAGGCAGCTGCAGCACATGAGCTGTCATAGAACCCATGTGTCTTCAGGCAAAGTCAGGGCAAGAAAGGAGGGAGTAACCCTGAGGAGCTGAGTGAGCATGTGCAGTACCTATTCCCAGTCTGGCCCATCAATAGGCATACCCTACTGCTGTGTGGAAGAGTTAGTGAGAGGGAAAGAGAGAAGATAGGAGTCACCACAAAGGAAATAATATTTATTTGAATAAGTAAAAAAAAAAACTGTGAAGGGCAAAATACAACATACAGGAGATTAAATGCCAGGGAAACCATTTTTCAAACATATGGCACAAAGGGTTAACACTGTTAATTACATCAAGACCCTACACACTGATGAGAGAAAAACAAACAATCCTCGTGGTTCCCTCTGCCTGCAATGTGCTTCCTCTGGTCATATATCATATAGCAAACTCCCCTCCTCTCAGGTTGCAGTACAAATGCCACCTTCCCTGACCAATCCATCTAAAGCATCCAATCTACTTCTGTTACACCACCCCTGTTTTAATTTTCTGCATACTTATTACCATTAGCTGGTATCTTTATATACTTTATCTTTTGTGTTTTCTGTTAGAAAAGTTTTATGAGGGTGGGAACATTGTTTTGTTTACTACTGTTTCTCCTACACCTAGAATTCTTTACCTTGCCAAAATGTTTCTAAAATGATGGTATGATGACTTTTTCAGATGTACAAAAACCCAAAGAATTTTTCAACAGCAGACTTGCATTATAAAAACTGTTGAAGTCTTTCAGGCAGAAAGAAAATGATGTCTGAATCTACACAAAGGGATGAAGAAATGGTAACTATATGGATAATACGTTGTTTCCTTATTATTTAAAGCTCTTTAAAAATAATAATTTAGGGGAGGTTGGTGAGGGGATGGGGTAATTGGGTTATGGACATTAATGAGGGCACGTGATATGATGAGTACTGGGTATTATACAAAACTGGTAGATTACTGAACACTACATCTGAGACTAATGGTGACTATATGTTGGCTGATTGAATTTAAATAAAAAAAGAAACAAAAAAATAACTGATAATTTAAACAACAAAAAAATGAAGTATGGGGAATATAACATTTATAAAATAAAATGTATGAAAAATAGGACAGTTTGGGAGGGAAAAAGGGAACTATTCTTTCATAAGGTTCTTACACTAAGTGTGAAGTGGTATAACATCATGTGAAGGTAGACTGAAATATTAAAGACATATAATAAAAACCCAAGTGGTTTTTGACTTGGACAATTTTGACTCACTCTTTCCTTGGGGAGCATTTGGCAATGTCTGCAGACATCTTTGATAGTAATGAATGAGGGAGTGCTTCTGGCATCTACTGAGTAAAGGTCAAGGATGCTGTTAAACATTCTATAATGCATGGGACAGCACCCCACAAGGAATTTTCTGGTTCAAAATGTCAATAATGCCAAGGCTGAGAAACTCAATTAATTCAAATTAAATATTATTTATTGGATTTCAATTTTTAGAATCTATCAAAGGCAAAATTCAAACTACTATTTTATTATTTGTACAATTGTGAAGTAATGGTAAAACAAAAAAAATTTAGGGAAGGAAGGGGGAATAGAGGTTGAGTCTAGTGCAAGAGCATTAATTTCATCACCCAACCTTAGGGGTATTAAGAGATACTCTCTAACATACAGATGGCCAACAGACACATGAAAAGATGCTCAACATCACTTATAATCAGCAAAATGTAAATCAAGACCACAATGAGATATCACCTGTACCTGTTAGAATAGCTAAAATCAAGAAGACAAGAAATAATAAGTATTGGTGAGGATGTAGAAGAAAAACACTTATGCACTGTTGGTGGGAATATAAACTGGTACAGCTAGTGGAAAACAGTATGGAGTTTACTCTAAAAATAAAAAAATAGAAATACTATATGATCCAGTAGTTCCACTATTGGGTATTTACTCAAAGAAAACTAAAACACTAATTTGAAAAGATATATGCACCCTATGTTTATTGCAGCATTATTTGCATTACCCAAGATATGGAAGCAATCCAAGTGTCCATCAATAGATAAATGGACAAAGGAGGTGTGGTATATATATGATGGAATATTACTCAGCCATAAAAAAGAATGAGATCATGCCATTTGCAACAACAAGGATGGACCTGGAGAGTATAGTGCTGAGTGAAATAAATCAGAGAAAGACAAATGCCATAAGATTTCACTTATATGTGGAATCTAAAAAGCAAAATAAACAAAAAGCAGAAACAGACCCATAAATACAGAGAACAAGCTGGGGTGGAAGGGTGAATGGCCCAAATGAGTAAAGGGGAGTGGGAGGTACTGGCTTTTAGTTGTGGGAAGAATAAGTCACAGGGATGAAAGGTACAGCATAGAGAATACAGTCAGTAGTACTGTAAGAACATTGTATGGTGACAGATGGTAGCTACACTTATGAGCATAAGGTATAGAGTTGTTAAATCACTATGCTGTACACTTGAAATTAATGTAACCTTGTGTGTCAACTATGCTTCTATTAAAAAAACCAACTATAGTTTAAATAAATGTAATACACAGTAAAATTAAATGCATTCCCAAAAAAGGAAATGAAAAAAGAGAGATACTGTCTAAAATTGATAAAATAAGAAATATAAATTAACATATATCTTTTAAAAGTTATGCAAGTACAGGTAGTTCTCACTTTGCATGGTAGTTTGGGGCCCATGAAATGTCTGTGCAAACTGTAATCATACACAGTGATCTATGATTGGGTGCCTGGGTGGCTCAGTTGGTTAAGTGTCTGCCTTCGGCTCAGGTCATGATCCCAGGGTCCTGGAATCGAGTCCCACATCGGGCTCCTTGCTCAGCGGGGAGCCTGCTTCTCCCTCTTCTCCCCGCTCGTGCTCTCTCTCGCTCTGTCACTATCTCTGTCTCTCTCAAATAAATAAAATCTTAAAAAAAAAAACCAAAGTGATCTTAATTATCAATGGGAAAAATTACATTTGTTTCATGATCTCTCAAAGTTTTTATCAAACCTTAAAAAGTTTTACTGTTGTTTATAAATGTATTGGGAAATAAAAAATGATAAAACTTATGTTTATTTAGACACTACAATTTAAAACATTAGAAACACTGAGAAATGTTTTATTTCTTTTTTTAAAAATTGTCAAGAAGTTTGAATAGTTATTGCCTTCTACTTCCAATATGAAGTGAGAATCTTTCCTATGTCTTGACAAAATGTCATACTCCTTTTTAAGTTGAATCGGATTCCAACATTTTATCCTTTCACTTTGGATGTCATGAAATATCTCTGAGAGTTCCTTTAAGGTGAAGTTTTTGCTGTGATCTTCTGGGACATCTTCATCCTTTTCATCACAAACACGCATTTATATCTGTTAAGTTTGCCTTCATTACGCTCTTCAGGCAGCATATCTAGACTTTCTTGAATGGCAGCAGTGTCAACATCCCCATGGTCAGCTATTTCTTCTATAATTGCTTACATTTGATTTGAATTTCATTTCCAGTGTTACCACTTTTCATTCCTTTGGTTCACTTTTGTTTTTGTTGGTCAAATTCCTCTTTGGATTTTCTTTTTCTTTTTTTTGTTTTTTAGACCTAAGGACACCTACAGATTGAAAGTGAGGGGATGGAGAAGCATTTTATCATGCAAATGGTCTCAAAAGAAAGCTGGGGTAGGAATACTTATATCAGACAAAGTAGATTTTAAAACAAAGACTGTAACAAGAGATAAAGAAGGGCATTATATCATAATAAAGGGAACAATTCAACAGAATATAACAATTGTAAATTGTAAAAATTTACGCACCCAATATAGGAGCACCAAAATATATAAAACAATTAATAACAAACATAAAGGAACTAATTGATAATAACACAATAATAGTAGGGGACTTCAACACTGTACTTATATCAATGACAGATCATCTAAGCCGAAAATAAATAAGGAAACAATGGCTTTGAATGATACACAGGACCATAGGGGCTTAACAGATATATTCAGAACATCCATCCTAAAAGAGCAGAATACACATTCTTTTCAAGGGCACATGGAACATTCTCCAGAATAGATCATGTATTAGGTCACAGATCAATTCTCAACAGATACAAAAAATATTGAAATCATACCATGCACCTTTTCTGACCCCAACGCTATGAAACTAGAAGTCAAGCACTAGAATAAATTTGGAAAGACCACAGATAAATGGAGATTAAACAACATGCACTAAACAATGAATGGGTCAACCAGGAAATCAAAGAAGAAATAAAGTACATGGAAACAAATGAAAATGAAAACACAATGGTCCAAAACCTTTGGGATGCAGCAAAAGCAGTCCTGAGAGGGAAGTGTATAGCAATACAGGCCTACCTTAAAAGAAACAGGAAAAATCTCAAATAAACAACCTGACCTTAAAGGAGCTAGAAAAAGAACAACAAACAAAGCCTAAAATGCAGCAAAAGATTAGATAAAGATAGAGTAGAAATAAATGATGTATAAACCAAAAAAACAATAGAACAGTTCAATGAAACTAGAAGTTCGTTCTTTGAAAAAATTAATAAAATTGAAGAGAAAGGACCCAAATAAATAAAGTCACAAATGACAGAAAGAAATAACAACCAATACCACAGAAATACAATTATAAGAGAATATTATGAAAAACTATATGCCAACAAATTAGACAACCTAGAAGAAATGGATAAATTCTGAGAAACATATAAACTACCAAAACTGAAACAGGAAGAAATAGAAAACTTGAACAGACCAATAACCAGCAAAGAAATTGAATCAGTAATCAAAAAACTCCCAACAAACAAAAGTCCAGGACTAGAGATCTTCCCAGGCAAATTCTACCAAACATTTAAAGAAGAGTTAATTATCTATTCTCAAATTATTCCAAAAAACAGAAAAGGAAGGAAAACTTCCAAATTCATTCTATGAAGCCAAAATTACCCTGATACCAAAACCCGATAAAGACTCTACTAAAAAAGGGAAAAAAAAAAAAGGTTCCACTAAAAAAGAGAACTACAGGCCAATACCCCTGATGAGCCTGGATGCAGAAGTTCTCACTAAAATACTAGCAAACCGAATCCAACAATGCATTATAAAAATCCTCTTTGGACTTTCCATTTTTGTTACATGTCATAGGTTGGTTTATCATTGAGACAAGAGGAGGCAATACAACTATATGCTTTCTTGTCTGTGTGTGAACAGTGCATTGCCCAGTCAGATTTTGAGAGAATTGATGCACATTAGGTAGAGATTTGTGGACTGAAGAGCAGCAGCTATGTTTGTAGTCCATGCAATTACTTCCAGGCAATATTTAAAAGGCAGTGATTAAGAAAATTAACTTGGTTTGCCTCTTCTTTTCCCCCTTGCTCGCTTGTTTTCTTTCTTAAATTCCACATATGAGTGAAATCATATGATATTTTTCTTTATCTGATTGACTTATTTCACTTAGCGTTATACTAACTCCATCTGAGTTGTTGCAAATGGCAGGATTTCATTCTTTTTTATGACTGAATAATATTCCATTGTATATATACACCACAACTTTTTTATCCATTTATCTATGCATGGACACTTGGGCTGCTTCCATAATTTGACTTTTTTTTTTTTTTTTTAAGGAGGCTCCACGCTCAGTGTTGAGCCCGTCGTGGGCTTGAACTCACAATCCTGAGATCAATACCTGAGCTGAGATCAAGAGTCGGATGCTTAACTGACTGTACCACCCAGGTGCCTCCATAATTTGACTCTTAACCATAGAGAACAATCTGATGGTTACCAGAGGGGAGGTTGGTGGGGGGATGGGTTAAATAGGTGATGGGGATTGAGGAGTGCATTTGTTGTGATGAGCACAGTGTTGTGTGGAATTGTTGAATCACTATATTGTACATCTGAAACTAATATTACACAGTATGTTAACTAACTAGAATTTTTAAAAAAACTTTAAAAAAAGAAAATAATCTGGGTTATAACCAAAAAAAAAAAATTAACTTAAGTCCAGTTTAAAATTCCTTTCTGCCCTTTCTAGTCAATCCTCAACTCCTGCTTTGCAGACTCAACCATCATTCTGAATTCTATCACCATAAATTAGTTTTTTCTGTCCTTTAAGTGCATATAAATAGAATCAAACAATATGTATTTTTTTGTGTCTGACTTCTTTCACTTAATATGTTGTTTTGGGAGATTTATCCACGTTGTTGCAAATATCAGTAGTTCCTTTAATTGCTGAGCAGCATTGATACATGATTAAAAATTAAAACATGTTCATAGTGAGACATTTCTGAGGTACAAAAGTAAAAAGAAAATTTTCTGAATTCTGCCGTTTATGCTCTTCACAAGAAACCATTATTAATAGCTGCTTATTTCGATATTTTCCCTGGATACATAGACTATTTTAATCCTTCCAACAAGCCTGGACACATGACTAATGATTATTTTCCTTATTCTTTTTAGAAAATGGAATAAACTCTTTTTTTAAAAGATTTTATTTTTAAGTAATCTCCATACCCAACATGGGGTCTGAAACTACAATCCCAAGATCAAGAGTCACACACTCCACTGACTGAGCCAGCCAGGTGCCCCTGGAATAAACTCTTGATTAACTTGCATGATAATAGAGAACTCAGTGACATTTCCAAACACCATACTCTACTTTCCATTCTTTCCCATCTTAGTTGTTGGCAACCAATCCTTCTAACCTACTAGGCCAGACATCTTGTGATCATCTTTGACTCCTCCTTTTAGCTACTCCTCAGTATACTTTGTCAACCCTACCTTTAAAATATCCAGAATCTGATCACTTTTCACCTTTTCTACTACTACCCAGTCCAAACCATCATCTTTTACCTGAATCATTGCAACCTCTTCCCCAAGCGTTTTCCATATTATTCCTCTTCCCCTCTCCTATATAGTCCATTCTCTAAAAAGCAGCCAAAGCAATCATGTGAATACCTAAGTTAGATCATGCCACATCTATGCACGAAACACTCCAAGGACTTCCCATCTTCGAGTACAAGCCAAAGTCCTCCAAATGTCATACAAGACCCTACATGATCTGTCTCCTCCCTTACCTCTCTGATTTTATCTTCTATTATTCTTCTCCTCACATATTCCCTGTTAGCCACACTGGTCTCTGTATCTCTCAAAGACTCTAGACAAGCTCGCACTTAAATACCCTCCCCCAGATAACAAAAAGCTTACTCCCTGACCTCCTTGAGGTTTTATTTTGCTCAAATGTAACCTTTTCAGTGTGGGCCATTTTTGATAATCTCAATGAAAATTGCAACACCCTCCTCAGAATGTTCCATTGTCCTTCCTTGCTTTATTTTTCTCTATAGCACTCAGTGCTACCTAATATTTATTTTACTTATTTGTTTATTGTGTCTCCCTCTGCTGAAATGTAAGCTCACGGAGTAGGGAGTTTTGTCTGTCTCATTCACTGTTGTATATCCAATACTTAGAATAGTGTTTGGCACATAATACATACTCAATAAATATTTTTTGAAAGAATATATGGTGGTTGATTAATTATAAAAGAGCCAGGGACTTGTACAACAGTTTTTCTTTAACCTACCCTTGGAGTTTAGAAAGTTGCTTCTATATAAAGTTGCTGCTTCTAATTTCTTGCCAGAAGAATATATTATCCACTTGATTCCCTAGTGCTAACACTTGCATCATTACATACTGTTGGCTTTTGTTCTGTTTAACAAGCCTCAAGAAGAATAGAAACAATATCAAGAGTCAACAAAATATCTATGTATGGGCAACTCTTCCTCTTTCACTTACTTGAACTCTCATTTATGCCTTTTATTTTGTTGGAATAGTTTGGATCTGCAAATTATGTCCTCTGGATTTGAATCTCTTTATGCTTCTTAAAAAAAAATTGATTTATTTATTTTAGTGGGGGGGGGAGAGGCAAAGAGAGTCTTAAGCAGACTCCACACAACTCGGGGCTCTATCTCATGACCCTGAGATCACGACCTGAGCCAAAACCAAGAGTTGGATGCTTAACTGACTATATTACCCAGGCACCCCTCTCTTTATGCTCCTTTTCTGCAATTCTACTGGTTGCCATAAGTGAACAATGAAATTGCTAGAGACAGTGCTTCTCAAGCCAGAATGCATATCAGAGTCACTTGTAGGATCTTTTAAATCTGTTGAATCTGAATTTCTCAAGGTAGAGCTTGAAAATCTCCACATTTGACAAGTTCCCCCAGTAATTCTGAGGTAGCCAGCCTAGCACCTAGACATAGACTGGCTCTGGGGAGACCCCAGGTTGTGTAGCAGTTGTCTACTGTTAGAATTGCTGTTTGAGAAAACTGAAGGTAGTTAGGGATGCCCTCAAGTTCCACTCATATCTTATTTTCTAGATAAATATAAATGATGTTTAAGAAATTAAAATCCTAAAATTTGTATGGAATCAGAAAAGACCCCGAATCACCAAGGAAATGTTGAAAAAGAAAAACAAAGCTGGGGGCATCACGTTGCCCGATTTCAAGCTATATTACAAAGCAGTGATCACCAAGACAGCATGGTACTGGCACAAAAACAGACATATAGACCAATGAAACAGAATAGAGAGCCCAGATATGGACCCTCAATTCTATGGTCAAATAATCTTCAACAAAGCAGGAAAAAATATGCAATGGAAAAAAGACAGTCTCTTCAATAAATGGTGCTGGACAGCCACATGCAGAAGAATGAAACTCGACCATTCTCTAACACCATACACAAAGATAAACTCAAAATGGATGGAAGACCTCAATGTGAGACAGGAATCCATCAAAATCCTAGAGGAGAACATAGGCAATAACCTCTTTGACATCGGCCACAGCAACTTCTTTCAAGATACATCTCCAGGGGCACCTGGGTGGCTCAGTCGTTAAGCATCTGCCTTTGGCTCAGGTCATGATCCCAGGGTCCTGGGATCAAGCCCCGCATCGGACTCCCTGCTCGTTGGGAAGCCTGCTTCTCCTTCTTCCACTCCCCCTGCTTGTGTCCCTGCTCTCGCTATCTCTCTTTCTGTCGAATAAATAAATAAAATCTTAAAAAAAAAAAAAGATACATCTCCAAAAGCTAGTGAAACAAAAGCAAAAATGAACTTTTGGGACTTCATCAAGATGAAAACCTTCTGCACAGCAAAGGAAACAGTCAACAAAACAAGGAGGCAACCCACAGAATGGGAGAAGATATTTGCAAATGACACTACAGATAAAGGGCTGATATCCAAGATCTATAAAGAACTTCTCAAACTCAACACCCAAAAAACAAATAATCAAGTCAAAAAATGGGCAGAAGACATGAACAGACACTTCTCTGAAGAAGACATACAAATGGCTAACAGACACATGAAAAAATGTTCATCATCATTAGCGATCAGGGAAATTCAACTTAAAACCACATTGAGATACCACCTTATACCAGTTAGAATGACAAAAATTGACAGGGCAAGAAACAACAAATGTTGGAGAGGTTGTGGAGAAAGGGGAACCCTCTTACACTGTTGCTGGGAATGCAAGTTGGTACAGCCACTTTGGAAAACAGTGTGGAGGTGCCTCAGAAAATTAAAAATAGAGCTACCCTATGACCCAGCAATTGCACTCCTGGGTATTTACCCCAAAGACACAGATGTAGTGAAAAGAAGGGCCATATGCACCCCTGTTCATAGCAGCAATGTCCACAATAGCCAAACTGTGGAAAGAGCCGAGATGCCCTTCAACAGATGAATGGATAAAGAAGATGTGGTCCATATATACAATGGAATATTACTCAGCCATCAGAAAGGATGAATACCCAACTTTTACATCAACATGGATGGGACTGGAGGAGATTATGCTAAGTGAACTAAGTCAAGCAGAGAAAGTCAATTATCATATGGTTTCACTTATTTGTGGAACATAAGGAATAGCATGGAAGACATTAGGAGAAGGAAGGGAAAAATGAAGCAGGGGAAATCAGAGGGAGAGATGAACCATGAGAGACTATGGCCTCTGAGAAACAAACAGGGTTTTAGAGGGGAGGGTGGTGGGGGGATGGGTTAGTCCAGTGATGGGTATTAAGGAGGGCACATACTGCATGGAGCACTGGGTGTTATACACAAACAATGAATCATAGAACACTACATCAAAAACTAATGATGTGATGTATGAAGATAAACATAATAATAAAAAAATAAAAATAAGTTCTACAAGAAAAAAAAACTAATGATGTATTTATGGTGACTAACATAATAAAATAAAAAAAATACATTTAACTACCAAAAAAAAAAGAAAGAAATTAAAATCTGTTCATGAAATACCACACCCGCATTTCTAAAGGAACACTTCTTGAAGGAAGATTAATGAAATAGAATGCATAATTACCTAGTTCGAACCACAGCAGTCACAGTCCTAGAGATTTACAGATGCTGCCTCTCTAACTGACATTACTCAAGTTTATCATTCAGTGCATACAAATGTGGCAGAGGGGGCACGGGGAGCATCAGAAATAGAATGGTCCCCCCTGCCTCCACTCTAGACTTCACTGGGTTACCCAAGCCCAGAAGCAGAACCACAGGCTGTTCAGTTTTGCACAGATTTCCTGCATGAAGCTCCTTCAGTTCCTTTCTCTCACCACCCTCCAGACCAGCCAGGGAACAAAGACATCTCAGCCTATTATCCAGGCCTACCTGTCTTCTCCCCTAGGATTTTCTGCACTAAAAACCCCTTCCTCCTCCTGTCTCTGCCAACCAAATGCAGATCTTCTTTGTGGGCAGCTAAAGAACATAAATTATACTTTGGTTAAGAAAATAAATAATTCTGAAAGAAATAAAAATTTCCTAGCATTTCTCAGATTTTATCACAGCTTCAATTCTGTGCAAGTATGTATTTGCCTAGGAAATTTTACTAACAACATGTAGTTTTATATCATCTATAAGCCCTGTGTCCTTAGTAGTAATTTTCCTGTTGAGAGTCTCTCTCTCTCTCCCCTCCTTACCTAAATGTTATCTTTACATTTTTCCTAAGTTATAAAAGACAAATCCCTCATTTGCTGCCCATGTTAGGCAGGATGAGAAGACATCATTCTAAGGTATAATGTCTTTAAAAAATAAAATTTCTAAACACAAACAAAAAAGAACACTCCATTCCATCCCATTTAATCATATTAGGAGATATAATTATGTTTACTTTACAGAAAAGAAAACTGAGGATTGAAAGAGGTTGGGAAACTTGCTCAAGTTCAGCGGCACAGCAGGATTCTGACCCAGGGAGAACAGATTCCAGAAATGGACCCTCAACTCTATAGTCAAATAATCTTTGACTAATCAGGAAAAAATATCCAATGGAAAAAAAGATAGTCTCTTCAATAAATGGTGCTGGGAAAATTGGACAGCTACATACAGAAGAATGAAAATGGACCATTCTCTTACACCATACACAAAGGTAAACTCAAAATGTATGAAAGACCTCAGTGTGAGACAGGAATCCATCAAACTCCTAGAGGAGAACATAGGCAGTAACCTCTTCGACATCGGCCACAGCAACTTCTTTCAAGACATGTCTCCGAAGGCAAGGGAAACAAAAGAGAAAATGAACTTTTGGGACTTCATCAAGATAAAAAACTTCTGCACAGCAAAGGAAACAGTCAACAAAACAAAGAGGCAACCCACAGAATGGGAGAAGATATTTGCAAATGACACTACAGACAAAGGGCTGATATCCAAGATCTATAAAGAACTTCTCAAACTCAACACCCAAAAAACAAATAAGTCAAAAAATGGGCAGAAGACATGAACAGACACTTCTCTGAAGAAGACATACAAATGGCTAACAGACATATGAAAAAACGTTCAACATCACTAACCATCAGGGAAATTCAAATCAAAACCACACTGAGATACCACCTTACACCAGTTAGAATGGCAAATATTAACAAGGCAGGAAACAACAAATGTTGGTGAGGGTGTGGAGAAAGGGGAACCCTCTTACACTGTTGGTGGGAATACAAGCTGGTACAGCCACTTTGGAAAGCAGTATATAGGTTCCTCAAAAAGTTAAAAATAGAGCTACCCTATGACCCAGCAATTGCACTGCTAGGCATGTACCCCAAAGATACAGATGTAGTGAAAAGAAGGGGCACATGCACCCCAATGTTCATAGCAGCAATGAGATGAGCTGAGATACCCTTCAACAGATGAATGGATAAAGAAAATGTGGTACATATATACAATGGAATATTGCTCAGCTATCAGAAAGGATGAATACCCACCATTTGCATCAACATGGATGGAACTGGAGGGGATTATGCTAAGTGAAATAAGTCAAGCAGAGAAAGACAATTGTCATATGGTTTCACTCATATGTGGAACATAAGGAATAGCATGGAGGACCATAGGGGAAGGGAGAGAAAACTGAAGGGGAAGAAATCAGAGAGGGAGACAAACCATGAGAGATTCTGAGCTCTGGGAAACAAACTGAGGGTTACAAAAGGGAAGGGGGTAGGGGGATGGGGTAGCTGGGTGATGGGTAATAAGGAGGGCATGTGTTGTGATGAGCACTGGGTGTTATACACAACTAATGAATTATTGAACTAATAGTGTACTATACGTTGGCTAACTGAAAAGAGATTCCATAATCCAGCACGGCATGGCATTTCCTTCCCCCTCCAAAAAGAGGTGGAAACATGCTGAGGTTAAAAGTGATTAATAGGACCTTTCTCTTAACTTACATGGTAACTGCTCTCCATTTATGATTATTTCCTTGTCACTGATTGCTGACACTCAAACTTCAACCTGCCTGTCTCTGGTCTAAGAGCAGAAGTCTCTGATTGAGATGCTCCTGCTATATGGCAGGACTTGAGTTTTTGTGACTCTTTTCCTAAACACAATCCCTTCAGGGCCTTTTGTTCCTGTTGGATGACTACCTCAATTGATCTGTTTACAGTGTGGCACTTATGGATGGATTTTATGGAACCCATGAATTGGGTTCTTACTACTTTGAGCCTTGTCTGTTTCTGTTTCTTCAGTCTGCTAGTTCCTTCCAGTACTTAAAGAGGCCAGTTTGTTTTTCTTCCTCAGCCTTTTTAATAGCTCAGATAAGAACATCACCAGAATTATTCTAAGCTTTGGAGTTCTCTGATGACTATAAGATGGAAGGAAAGACCACCATCCCATCCAGGAGCAAATTCATAAAAGTGGACTCTATTTGAACTTCTACTGTAAGTCTATGAATATTCTGTTTGCCTAAATGGACTCTTTTCTTTTAAACCAAGAGTTCCACTAAATAAATGATTATGCCTTTAAATTTCTGGGTGTCATACTTCCCAGGGAGTGGTATATTAAGATAGGCTACTTTATGCAGCAGTAACAAAGACAGCAAAAGATTAGTGCTTCCTAGGATTAAGTATCTTTTTCATGCTCATTCTACAGGCCCATTGTTGGCTGGGGGCTCTACAGCATGTCACCCTACTTCAGGGCCCAGGCTGATAGAGTATCTACCATCTTGAATTTTGCTGCTAGTCAGTGGCTTTGGAATCAGACAGAGTCCATTCCATGATTTATTTGTTGTGTGAATCTACTGCTTTTTCTGGGCGGGAGGGGGGGGGTTGGTGGTGGTGTGTGTGTGGCAGATCATGCCATCCCCTAGCAGCCCCAAAAGCCTACAGTTGTATCCGGAGAATAATAGCTGTTTTTTTACTGGGTCCCCATGGAATCTAAGACTGGAATTCATGTTTTGCAGAGATCAGCTGGTTGTTAACATAACTGTTTTCTCTTTATCTTGGCCATACAACCATACTCTACACAGTTAGATGTGGCCATGTGACTGAGGTCAGGTATAGAAATTAGAGTGAAAGTGATGTACATATATCCAGGATGGACTATTTTATTCTCTGCCCCTCCTTCTTCTACAAACCTAATACAGACAAGCATTGGTGGCCTTGGAAGCCATGTGTTGAGGACAGCAGAGTCACAAGATGGAAGGAGCCTTGGTCTTTAAATCATTGCTTGGAGGAAAGCCACCTGCCCATCAGGAATAGTCATTTTGGACTTTACTTGCACGTGCATGCACACACACACACACACACAAACTTCTAACATGTTTGAGCCATTCTTATTTTTAGCCTGATTATTATAGCAGTCAGCATATCCTCAATGAGTAGAGATCTTTGACAAGGTCTTGGTGAACTGGCAAAGAGGCCCTCTGAGGAGACAATTTGCATGCAGATTTTGGCAGAAGGTTCTATAATTATAGAAAAGGGTGGTAGGAGAGAAGGACTTGAGGAAGAGCAGAGGTTCTCGTCTGGATACCCAGACCCCGGCCCAACTCTGGACAACTTGGAGAAAGCTTGATACTCTAGAGTGAGGAAAGGGATTCTTCTCACTTTGTATGAACAGGGTCTTAGGCCCTCTGAAGAATCTCAGTGCTTTAGTGACAGTGAGCTGAGGGGAGTGAATGTACAGGCAGATAACAGCCATGTTGAACGTGAGGCATTTGTGCCTTCAAAATTTGGTCTGCCACATGTTGGAAATCTCCAGTCCTACAGTAGTTCCTTTGAGCTTTAGCAATGATTCCAAAAGATTCTGTTAAATTGGATGTCAATTATGAAAAAGCATGACTAATAAACCCAAAAGCATTGTTTAACTAATGGGCAATGTTCACAATAATGAGAAAGCCAGATATAAACTGGGAGGAAGTGGGGCACAGCAAGCGTATCTGGGAACCTCAGTTTCAGTCCTGGCCTGGCCAACTTAATGTGTTACTTTAAGGAAGTCCTTGGTAGCTCCATTCTCCAACACTTTCTTTTCATTCCTTGTTTCTTTCAAAGACTCAGCCCTGATGTCACTTCCTCCCGGAAGTCTTCCCTGATTGCAGCCAGGGTTAAATACCCTGGTAAGGTGTGTGCACCTCCTCCATGCTCCCACAGAGGAGCGCTGCACCATAGCATAGCACTGTAACTGTGTCTCCCCAAATGGACTGGATATTCTCGAGGGTAGGAACTGTGTCTTACGGGTGGATCCTCAGCATGTGGCCCAGGGTCTAGCATACCAAAGGTGTGTTGAATACATTAGAAACTTGTTCTGCTGGAGGTTTGTATCCGACATAAAGAAGAGATCAGGGCCATCTTCATCCAAAGACAGAATCTGAGTTGGAGCCTGAAGGAAGCAGGAAACAAGGGGACAGGAATTCCAAACGGAGGGAACCATGTGGCAGGGACTGGTACTGGTTCTGGAATAGCCTTCGCAGGGCAGTGGGATGGGCAAGAAGTCCCTTGACTCTCAGGTGGTGTAAGCATTTTGCCTTTTCATGCAGATGCTGGGAAGAGGCTGGTGGGAACAGGATCCTGTGCTATTGTCCCCAGGAATGCCCTGTCACCTCCACATTGTCTGGCTGCTGTCCTCAGGCATGCCTACGCTATCATCAGTAAAGCCAATGTCCAGGGGGAGGAAATAAATAAATAAAGCTATATTAATATCAGCTCCATTAGAAACACAGGAAATAAATTAATGTTTGCCAAATGGGAAAAGAAAAAATCAATAGGGAAAGAAATATTATTTTTAATCTTCTGAGAAGGTTTTTATAAACAACAGAAAGGGAAAAAAATAAAAACCATGAAAAAGAATCTGCCATTATCCTTTTAACCTTTATTTATTATCACTCATTCTACATCATCCCGAACTGCATGATAATTTAAAATTTCGTTTTAATTTCAATGTATCATATAATTCAACCTAGCCTTTTACAGCATTTTTTTTTTTACTGAAAACTTTTAAAATGTCTCAAAAGGAAATACAACCCGGGGGAGGGAGGGTAAGAAGTCCTGTAACCTTCTAGAGTAGTCATTTAATTTCCGAGATTAAAAGGTCTGTGCAAAAATATGATAACACTAAAAGCAGCAAACATGACCAGTGTGCATGTTCCTTAATGGCGTGCTGACGCATGTGGAGTGGCTATGGCTGGCTTCTGTGTTCTTCTAGGCTCTCATTAGAATTCAAATTAATTTAGACGCTGGGCCATTCTGGTTGTTTTAGGAAAATATTTCTTCACTTGTTTCTACTACATTTGATCCATTCTGAGATGGTGGCATCTCCTTTCTGGGACGTGTCCTATAGTTCCTGCCTGAGAGATTTCTAGAGTTTCAGAAAATACTGTTAGTAGCTAACATTTACTGAGCACATACTCTGTGCCAAACACTTAGTCAAGTGTTGCAAATACTTTTTGTTATGTAATGCTCACTGCCTTAGGAGACGGGAGATTTTACTGTCCTCATTTCACAGGTAAGGAGACCGAAGGTCTGAGAGGTTAAGTAAACTGCTGGAGGTCACACAGCTGGGGAGTAGGAGAGATCTGAGCCCATGCCCAGTGGATGCCAAAGGCTATGCTTTTAGGATCATCAAAGGGAGCTAACAGGAACCAGAGAGATACTAGGCTTCCTTCTTCACATTGCCTCACCTAGGCTCCTGCACCAGACATATCCCTCTCCCACGACTCTGTTGGGAAACCTATTTTCTAAGAAAATAGTGAGAGGGAGCATGCCGTGTGTGACCCTGGCTATGGAGTTAGGCTGGACCTGTAAAACAGTCGCTGACACTTGCACTTTGCCCTAGGTCCTCCCTCCAGAGCTCACTGTCCTTGGCCCTGGTCTTATTATCCTGTTGTCTGAGGGCAAGTCTGAGTTGGCCTGTGGTTACTGATGCCAGAGAGGCATGCTGCCGGGCTCAGCAGATCATCTGACTATTTACTGCTTTCATTCATTAATTTATTCACTCAGGCATTGTGCTAGTTGGGATAGGTTAGATTATGTTGAAATACCACACAGCTCAGGGATTTAAAATAGGAAAAATTCACTTTTTTTTCTGATATATATCCAATGTGAGTAGTCAGGGGCTTTTGCTCAGGTTCCATTTTGGTGTGTGCTTCCCTGACCTCTACAGCAGGGGGACAGGAACGTGATGAATCATGCACTGGCTGTTCATGGTTCTGTTTGGAAATGATACATGTCATTTCTACTCTCATCTCATTGGCTAAAGCCAATCACATGGCCAAATGCATCTGGAAGGACATGAACTGGAGTATTTGTAAACACCCTTGATGACAGCCATGACACTACTGTAGGCACTCTGATATTATGGAAAGAAAGTGTTTATTCTAGCGGGGCAGGCAGTTAATGAATCTGTGAATAATTTTAAGCAGAACTAAGCGCTATGAAAAACTGAAGCAGAAGAGTAGAGAATGATGGAAGTGGTATGTAGAGGAAGGTTTTTCAGAGAAGGTAGTCAGGAAAGACTTCTCTGAGAACATGACATTTGAGCTGAGAGTTTCAGCAAAGAAGTGAGCCTCAAAATCTAGGGAAAGAACATTTTAGGAAGAAGGGAACAGCAAGTACAAAGGCCCTGAGGTGGGAATGAGCTTCATATATTTGAAGGACAGCTGGGAAGACCAGCTGGCTGGGGTGTAGTGAGGCAGGGGAAGGTGGTTGTGGACAAGGGGTGGAGGGAGCCAGACCACGAGAGCCCTGTCAGTCTCATGTCCTCTTCTCTTGCCCTGGGAGCCCAGAGACAAGCATGGATAGTTTGGACCTTTCTGCCCCTCAGAGCCTCTCTCCTTAGCCTCACTGGGCCATCCACACAGGTGAGGCCTGGCTTGGCTTGGCTTGGGTGGGTGGGGGGGTACTCACAGAAGAGGTATGTGTCTTCTTCCTACCCCCCACCTCAGAATTTGCAAGGGAAAAATGGCACTCATAAGCCAGATCCCTCCTGCTAATTCCAGAATATAGAAGACATGGCTGCAGGGAGTGATTTGAGTCCTATAGAACCTGTTCAGAGCAGCTGAGAGCCATCCCCACATTTGATTGCCACAATTTTTCTCCCTAATCATGCCTGAAAAATAAATACCTTGCATTTTAAAAAAAATTATACTTTTAAAAATTCCTGAACATTAATTTGCTTAATGCTGCCCTGTCACAGATGATGTGTTTCACCTGATGCTTTGGCACAAGAGATGGGCAGAAGGTGCCTCATATATTTGTGTCAGGCTTCATTGGCAATGACGTTTGTCAGGGGCTGCTTAAGTGACAGCCACAAAACACCTGATTATATACCTAGAATTACCTATTATGGCAGAGCAGCTCACACCTCTATCTGCCATCAGTGATTTGTATGTTTCAGTTGAAATGGGCATGAAACAAATCTGGAAGGAGGTAGATATCCAAATGAGTTCTCTGACCAACATTTCACAATGAAAACAGGCCTCTTAGCTGAAAGTTTCTGTGTGGCAAATTTACTTGGGGCATTTGCTGTTTCTCTTCTTTCTTCTGACCACATGTAAACCTTTGGGGTCAGTTAAACCCAGGGGAGGGGCCCTAGCTGAGGCACTGCAAATGAATTTCAATTAGAGAGGATTCATTTCTATTATTTCTGAATCTACCCTAAATTGGATTTCAACCCTTAAGACCAGAAAAGAGAAATAGGGAAACTTAAAATCTGCACAAAACTCAAACATTTTCCCATTTTCCCAGATTTAAATCTGAATTAGTATGGAAACAAAAACAATGCATTAAAATATGCAGAATAAACAAGAAAGGCAGCAAATGTATAACCCTACCACTTTCAGAAGCATACCATGATGAATGCAGTGCTTATTTTATTCTTTAATTTGATTGTTTTGAATAGGTAACATTTTTACATGTTTTAAAAATCAAAACAATATATGTTTGTACCTGAAGCAATAACTTCAGGTTCCATTTTTTTGTCTCTTTGTTTGTTCTGGAATAATTTTAGATTTATGAAAGAGTTGCAAAGAGAGGACAGAGTTCCTATAAACTGTTCACCCAGCTTCCCCTAATGTTAACATCGTCTATAACCACAGTACTTTGTTAAAAATAAGAAATTAACATCAGTACAATGCTACTGACTAAATACAGATTTTATCCAGATTTCATCAGTTTTTCCACTAAAGTCCTTTTGTCTCCTTCAAATCTAATCCAGAATATGACTTGGCATTTAGTTACTGTATCTCTTTAGATTCCTCTGGTCTGTGACAGTTTCTCAGTATTTCCTTGTTTGCCATGACCTGACAGTTTTGAAGAATACTGGCTAGATATTTTGTAGAAGGTACCTCAGTTGGGGTCTGCCTGACGTTTTGTATGATCATGGGTTTGGAGGTAGACTGCCAGAGATGAAGTGCCGTTCTCACTGTATCATATTAGGGGCACATAATATAACATCAATTAACATTGTTCATTTGATTAAGGTAGTGTCTGTTACCCTTCAGATTTCTCTTCCATAAACTTATTATTTTTCCCTTTTTATACTCTATCCTTTGGACCTGTGTCATTGAGTCCAGCCCCAACTCTAGGAGAGGGGTCTATCTACACATATTACTCGAAATTCTGTTGTAAAGGAAATTTGTCCCTGATCCTCCCATTTATTTAGTCAATCATTTGTTTATGTAAATATGGAGTCATAGATATTTATCTACTTCTTTAGGATATAATCCAATACTATTGTAATTAATTTTGTTGCTCAAGCCAATAAGCAAAGCTTGTTGTTCCAGCTGTGGCCACGGGAGCGCTTTCAGTTGGCTCCTTGGTCCTTTTGACATGATTCCATTGTTTACTCTTTTTTTCCCTCCTAGACTAGTAGTTGCTGGTCCAACTACTTAGTCCAACTAGTAGTTGGACAGAGCTAGGAAATGCATGTTTGTATTCATGTACACAAATCTCTCTCAAAATAAATGAGAGTTCACACTGGTATCTGTGCCCCTAACCCAGCACCACAGAATCTATTCTAGCCCTTCCTTCTTGCTTATTTGTTACTCCTTTCCATAACTGTGAGGAAACTGGCCCCTATTGTCTGCAGTGTCTCTCCTTATTTGTTCAGTCCTGGAATACATGTAGTTTCATGATTGTTAACCTATACGCCTATCAGAAATAAATTTATCATCTAGAGTACAGTATTTGTGTACAATTCTTTGTCTCTAGCCTTAGTGTCCAGTCCAGACACCATTTCCAAAGCTACTTATGGCAGCTCCTTTTTACCCCACCCCCTTTAGTGAACTTGTGTCAAATGCTAATCACACAGATTCATCTGTCTCAGTCTGCATTCTATCTTGGGATCCCCCAACAACCTATTTTATTGTTTATTAACTGGCATACAGTGAGGTTCACACTTTGTGGTATACAGTTTTATGAATTCTGAAAATGCACCCACCACTCCAGTACTACACAGTCAAAATGCCCCTGCATGGCCCTTTGTAGTCAGACCTTCCCTCTCCTCCAATCTGTGTCAACCACTGATTTGTTTTCTATCCCTATAGTTTTACAGATACTTAAAAAAAAAGTTTGTCTACTTTATTTTAACATTCAGGTAGCTCGTTGTTATGTGGCTTAGATGTATCACAGACCACACTCTCTTAATAGTGCATGTGCGAGTAGCTACCCTGCCCACAACAGGAAAAGAGATGGAGCTCAGGGTGGGCTGCAGAGTTAACCTGCTGGAGCATACACCCAGCTCCTGTGCTTACTATCTGTGAAGCTGGAATCAAGTTACTAAACATTTCAGTGCCTTGGTTTCCATTTTCCTGAAATGGGGATAATAGAAGAGGCTGGGAAGATGGCAGAGTAGGAGGACCCTAAGCTCACTCATCCCACAGATACTACTAGATAACACTCACATCAGTGTAAATAATCCAGAAAATGACCTGAAGACTGGCAACAAACTCCACAACTAATGGTAGAGAAGAGGCTACACTGAAGAGGGTAGGAAGGACAGAGACGTGGTGGGGAGCTAGCCAGACTTCAGGCCGTCCACATAATGGCTGTGGGTTCAGAGGTGGGAGAGAAACAGACCCTCACCTGTGCAGGGAGCCTGTGCAGGAAAGATGAATCCCCATAACATTGGGCTTTGAAAACTAGAGGGGCCAAATTTTGTGAGTTCTTACAATCAGTGTTCTATTGGAATTTTTTAAAGCCTGGAACTTTAAAAATCAGTGGGCTTAGCTCTGGGAGAGCCTGGAGGGTGAGAGGAAACTGAATGCCCACCCTTAAAGAGACAGCACAACAAACAGCCCAGTGGAATTACAGCATAAAATCAGCAGTTTGAAAAATGCCTAGAGCAAATGAGAGGGAGAGTTATTTACTAATCTCAGAGCATGTGCTGCAGGGGTAGAGATCTTTGGGAGACTTCTTCAGGAACAAAGGAGCTGGCAGGCCCCATTTCCCAGCTCCAGCCCCCAGCCTAGACACACAGCCACCTGCAGGAACCAGCACTGGACCAACACTCACTACCTAAGTTGCTAACACCAAGCCCTGCCCCCTGGGCTTCAGGGATCTGTCCCCTCCAGTCACACTTGCCTCAGTCCCAACACTGAGGGTCTCCTTCCCTAGAAGACTGGCACAAACCTTGCCGACACTGTGACTTCAGACCTGTGGGCTTTGTGGGGCCTCAGTTCTGGTGGTGGTAGTGGCAGGCCTCATGGAAGACCAACACATACCTTGTTAAAATTTTGTGCTCTAACCTGGCCAGCCTGGTCCCTGTGGTGGCAGCATGTTCCTTTCAGTATACTCTTGGCTGGAGCTCACTCAAACTGGGGCCACAACCTTGGCAATGTGCAAGCAGCCCTAATAGGGGCCAGCAACACTCCAAAGTAACTTCTGCCCTGGGGTGAGGGGATAAAAACCACACATGCCAGTCAGATGGTGGCCCCAGCAGTAGACTGGGGGCAGACAGCTGGTCTGATTTCAGGCCCTGCCTAGGAATGAAATCTTCTCAGGGGATAACACAGGGAAAGTGCCCAGTAGTTTGGTGCTACTGCATCTCTGGCAAACGCCTGGTCTGATTAAACTCAAGCCCAAGGTGGCCCCAGACTGGCCCACTAACACCACAGGGACCAAACACTGCCCATGACAGGCAAAGAGATCCACTACAGATGACTGGCCTGAAGAAAAAAGTGGCCGAGACACAACAGCAGGGTGTACACAACACACATTGTGGATACCCCTGAAGCACCAAGTTCTGGTGAACAGGGGACACTGCACTGCAGGGCACTACAGGACTTCTTCTTCATAAGGCCACTACTTTCAAGAGCAAGACATAGCTGACTTTCCTAACACACAGAAACAGACACAGAGTTAGGCAGAATGAGGAAACAGGAATATGTCACAAATGAGGAAACAGTACAAAATCACTGCAAGAGACTTAAGCGAAACAGATATAAGTAATATGCCTGATGGGAAATTTAAAGTAATGATCATAGAGATACTCACTGGACTTGAGAAAAGAGTGGAGGACATCTGTGAGACCCTTAACAAAGAGATGAAAAAGAACCAATCAGAGATGTAGTACACAATAAATGAAATTAAATATACTATGTAGAATAAATAGCTGGCTAGAGGAAGCAGAGGAATGAATTAGTGACCTGGAGGACAGAGTAATGGAAAGTAATCAAGCTAAGCAGGTGTGAGAAAAAATTCTGCAAAATTAGAATAGACCGGAACTCAGTGACTCCATCAAGTGTAATAACTTTTGCATTAAGGGATCTCAGAAGAAGAAGAGAGAGATAAGGGGGCAGAAAATTTATTTGAAGAAATAATAGTTGAAAACTTGCCTAGTCTGGGGAAGACAACAGATATCCAGATCCAGGAGGCACAGAGAGTCCCCGATGAAATTAACCCAAAACTCCCAATGAACAAAACTCCAGGACCAAAAGGCTTCACAAGTGAATTCTACCAAACTTTTAAAGAAGAGTTAATACCTATTCTTCTCAAACTATTAAAAAAAAAAATAGAAGAGGAAGGAAAACTTCCAAATTCATTCTATGAGGCCAGAATTACCCTGATACCAACACCAGGTTAAGACACCACCAAAAAAGAGAACTACAGGCCAATATCTCTGATGAATACAGATGCAAAATCCTCAGCAAAATAGTAGCAAACTGAATCTAATAACACCCTAAAAAAATCATTCACCATGATCAAGTGGAATTTATTCCTGGGATGCAAGCCTGGTTCAATATTCACAAATCAGTTAATGTGACACAGTACATCAACAAGAGAAAGAATAAAAACCATATGATCATTTCAATAGATGCAGAAAAAACACTTGACAAAGCATAACATCCGTTCATGATTAAAAAAAAACCCTCAACAAAGTGGGTTTAGAGGAAAGATACCATAACATAATAAAAACCTTATATGAAAAACCCACAGCTAAAATAATACTCAATGGAGAAAAACAGAGCTTTTTCTGTAAGGTCAGGAACAAGATGAAGATGTTCACACTCACCACTTTTATTCAACATTGTGCTGGGAGTCCTAGCCACAGCAATCAGAAAACAAAAAGAAATAAAAGTCATACAAATTGGTAAGGAAGAAATAACACTTTCATTCTTGGCAGATGACATGATACTATACATAGAAAACCCTAAAGACTACACCAAAAAACTACTAGAACTGATAAATGAATTTGGTAAGGTCACAGGACACAAAATCAATATACAGAAATCCATTGCATTTGTATACAATACTAATGAAGTAGCAGGAGGAGAAACTAAGAAAACAATCCCATTTATAATTACATCAAAAATAATAAAATACCTAGGAATAAACCCAAGCAAAGAGGTGAAAGGCCTATACTCTGAAAACTATAAAACACTAATGACAGAAATTGAAGAGGACACAAAGAAATGGAAAGACATCCCATGCTCATGGATTGGAAGAACAAATATTATTAAAATGTCTATACTACCCAAAGCAATCTACAGATTTAATGTAATCCCTTTCAAAATACCAATAGCATTTTTCACAAAGTTAGCACGAACTATCCTAAAATTTATATGGAACCACAAAAGCCCCAAATAACCAAAGCAATCTTGGAAAAGAAAAGCAAAGATGGAGGTAGCACAATTTCAGACTTCAAGTTATATTACAAAGCTGTAACAATCAAAACAGTATGGCACAGGAACAAAAATAGACACATAGATAAATGAAACTCAACAGAAAATCCAGAAATAAAACCATGATTACATGGTCAATTAGTCTGACAGAAGAGGCAAGATTATGCAATGGGAAATAGTCTCTTCAACAAATAGTGTTGGTAAAACTGGACAAAAACATGCAAAAGAATGAAACTGGACTACCTTCTTCCACCATACACAAAAATAAACTCAAAATGGATTAAACACCTAAGTGTGAGACCTGAAGCCATAAAAATACCAAAATAGAGCACAGGCAGTAATGTCTCTGACATCAGCTGTAGCAACATTTTTCTAGATATGCCCCCTGAGAAAAAGGAAATAAAAGCAACAAGAAACTATTGGGACTACATCAAAACAAAAATCTTCTGTACAGTGAAGGAAACAATCAAAAAAACTCAAAGGCAATCTGTGGGATGAGAGAAGATATTTGCAAATGATATATCTGACAAAGGGTTAGTATCCAAAATATATAAAGAACTTATACAACTCAACATTGAAAAACCAAATAATCCAATTTAAAAATGGGTAGAAGACATGAATAGACATTTCTCCAAAGGAGACATCCAGATGTCCAACAGAAATATGAAAAGATGCTGAACGTCACTCATCATCAGGGAAATGCAAATCAAAACTGCAATGAGATGTCACCTCACACCTGTCAGAATGGCTAAAATCAACAACTCAAGAAATAACAAGTGTTGGCAAGGATGTGGAGAAAAAGGAACCCTTGTGCACTGTTTGTGGGAGTGTAAACTGGTTCAGCTGCTGTGGAAAACAGTACGGGGATTCCTTAAAAAGTTAAAAATAGAACTACCCTATGATCCAGCAATTGCCCTACTGGGTATTTACCCCCAAAATACAAAAACACTAGTTTAAAGGGATACATGCACTCCTATGTTTATTGTGTCATTATTTACAATAGCTAAGATATGGAAGCAACCCAAGTGTCCAACTACAGATGAATGGATAAAGAAGATGTGGTATATATATACACAATAGAATATTACTCAGCCATAAAAAAAGAATGAGATCATGCCACTTGCAACAACATGGATGGACCTAGAGAGTATAATGCTAAGTGATATAAGCCAGTCAGAGAAAGACAAATGCCATATGATTTTACTCATATTCAGAATTTAAGAAACAAAACGAAGGGGAAAAAAAGAGACAAACCAAAAAACAGACCCTGAACTATAGAGATGGTTACCAGAGGAAAGGTGGGTGGGCAGATGGGTGACATATGTGAAGGGGATTAAATGTACGCTTATCATGATGAGCACTGAGAAATGTATGCAGCAGTTGTATCACTATATTATACACCTGAAACTAATAAAACACTATATGTTAAGTACACTGGAATTAAAAATTTTTTTAAAGTAAAAAAAATTTTAGGATTATTTTTCCAGCACTTTGAAAAATGTCATTGGAATTTTGATTGGGATGGTGTTGAAGGTATAGATTGCTCTGGGCAGCATAGACATTTTAACAATGTTTATTCTTCCAATCCATGAGCCCATGGCATGTTTTTCCATCTTTTTGTGTCTTCTTCAATTTCTTTCATGAGTGTTCTGTAGTTCCTAGAGTATAGATCCTTTACCTCTTTGGTTAGGTTTATTCCGAGGTATCTTACGGTTTTTGGTGCTATTGTAAATGAAATTGTTTCTCTAATTTCTCTTTCTATAGTTGCATTGTTAGTGTATAAGAAAGCAACTGATTTCTGTGCATTGATTTTGTATCCTGCCACATTACTGAATTGCTGTATGAGTTCTACTAATTTGGGGGTGGAGTCTTTTGGATTTTCCACATAAAGTATCATGTCATCTGTGAGGAGAGAGAGTTTGACTTCTTCTTTGCCAATCTGAATACCTTTTATTTCTTTTTGTTGTCTGATTGCTGTTGCAAGGATTTCTAGTACTATGTTGAATAGTAGTGACGAGAGTGGGCATCCTGTTGTGTTCCTGATCATAAGGGAAAGGCTCTCAGCTTTTTCCCATTGAGGATGATATTCGCTGTGGGTTTTTCATAGATGGATTTTATGAAATTGAAGAATGACCCCAAATCTCCAAGGAAATGTTGAAAAAGAAAAACAAAGCTGGGGGCATCACATTGCCTGATTTCAAGCTGTATTACAAAGCTGTGATCACCAAGACAGCATGGTACTGGCACAAAAACAGACATGTAGACCAATGGAACAGAATAGAGAGCCCAGATATGGACCCTCAGCTCTATGGTCAAATAATCTTCGACAAAGCAGGAAAAAATATGCAATGGAAAAAAGACAGTCTCTTCAATAAATGGTGCTGGGAAAATAGGACAGCTATATATAGAAGAATGAAACTCGACCATTCTCTAACACCATACACAAAGATAAACTCAGAATGGATGAAAGACCTCAGTGTGAGACAGGAATCCATCAAACTCCTAGAGGAGAACATAGGCAGTAACCTCTTCGACATTGGCCACAGCAATTTCTCTCAAGACATGTCTCCAAGGGCAAGTGAAACAAAAGCGAAAATGAACTTTTGGGTCTTCGTCAAGATAAAAAGTTTCCACACAGCAAAGGAAACAGTCAACAAAACAAAGAAGCAACCCACAGAATGGGAGAAGATATTTGCAAATGACACTACAGACAAAGCATGGTATCCAAGATCTATAAAGAACTTCTCAAACTCAACACCCAAAAAACAAATAATCAAGTCAAAAAATGGGCAGAAGACATGAACAGACACTTCTCCAAAGAAGACATACAAATGGCTAACAGACACATGAAAAAATGTTCATCATCATTAGCGATCAGGGAAATTCAAATCAAAACCACACTGAGATACCACCTTATACCAGTTAGAATGGCAAAATTGACAAGTCAAGAAACAACAAATGTTGGAGAGGTTGTGGAGAAAGGGGAACCCTCTTACACTGTTGCTTGGAATGCAAGTTGGTATAGCCACTTTGGAAAACAATGTGGAGGTTCTTCAAAAAATTAAAAATAGAGCTACCCTATGACCCAGCAATTGCACTCCTGGGTATTTACCCCAAAGACACAGATGTAGTGAAAAGAAGAGCCATATGCACCCCAAAGTTCATAGCAGCAATGTCCGCAATAGCCAAACTGTGGAAAGAGCTGAGATGCCCTTCAACAGATGAATGGATAAAGAAGATGTGGTCCATATATACAATGGAATATTACTCAGCCATCAGAAAGGATGAATACCCAACTTTTGCATCAACATGGATGGGACTGGAGGAGATTATGCTAAGTGAAATAAGTCAAGCAGAGAAAGTCAATTATCATATGGTTTCACTTATTTGTGGAACATAAGGAACAGCATGGAGGACATTAGGAGAAGGAAGGGAAAAATGAAGGGGGGGGCGGAATCGGAGGGGAAGATGAACCATGAGAGACTATGGACTCCAAGAAATAAACTGAGGGTTTTACAGGGGAGGGTGGTGGGGGGATGGGTTAACCCTGTAATAGGTATTAAGGAGGGCACATATTGCATGGAGCACTGGGTGTTATACGCAAACAATGAATCATGGAACACTACATCAGAAACTAATGATGTACTGTATGGTGACTAACATAATAAAATATAATAAAATTTTTTTAAAAAGTTAAAAAAAATGGGAATAATAATAGTACCCATTTCCTGAGACTGACGTGAGGAAAAGATGAGCTAATACATATAAAGAATGAGGCCTAGAACATAGTAAGCACTCCAAAACTGTCAGTTGCTATCCTCCTCATTGTTATTATTACTATTATTAAACTATAAACTAGGTGTCCTTACTAAAAATGAACGAATTCCTTTTCATTAAGGGATATTTCACCTGCTAAATTATAAGCAGAAAATCGGGGGGTTGGGAATAGAAATTTTATTTTCTCTCTTGATGATTCTATTTCTCCCTTATCTAAAATTTAACTTTCACTCACTACACAGACAAAACATACATATCCTTATTCATTTAATAAACATTTATCCATGATTTAGTACCACAATGAGGACCAGATCTCTCTTTCATTGATACTGTATCATTAGCTTCTCTAATGGTTCCTAGCACATGGTATAGATAATATGTAATTGGCGAATGAATGCATGAGTCCTTACTATGTGCTGGTGGTACTTGGAAATGCAAAGATGAATGAGTCCCAGTCCTTTGGTTGAGTGGGGGAGGCAGGCATGTAAGTGCTATAACCCATGCCTCACGGAGGAGGATTAGAAATCCACTCTGTGGACAAGACAGGAAGGGTCACTCTAAGTGAGGACATATGTGTAAGCTTCTGGAGGCCTGAGAGATCTTGGGATGTTCTGAGAATGGTAAGTAGTCTGATAGGACTGAGCACGGAATGCTTGGTCATTGGGGAAGCAGGAGCTGAGGCCAGAGTGGAGGCTGGGGCCAGATCTCACTGGTTCTTATGTTCCATGCTGAGGAGTTCAGACTCCTTTCTGAGGGCAATGCAAGCCACTGAAGTCTTGAGTAAGAAAGTAGAAGTGTTAGGCGTGTGTTTGGGTGGACCCACGATGATGCAATAGTGAGAGTGCATAGAGGTGGGAGCATTTCAAAAGCAGGGAGGCCAACAGGAAGCTATTGGGGGAATCTGGGGGAGACATGGCTGTGGCCTGAACTGGAATAGTGGAAGGGGGAAAGGAGAGAGGGTTGAGAGACTTTTTAATGGTAAATTTGACAGGATTTTGAGATCAAATGTATATATAGAGGACTGAGAACAGAAAGTAGGAGAGAAAGTGACAGCAAGTGTCACTTTTACCCATTATTTGGGTAAACTGCTGGATGATGGAAACATTTCTGGATTCTACCTGGAGGTGGGAGAGAAAGAATGAGTTCAGGTATGCACAGATGTGCCCATTACATACACCTGTGCACACGTGTGCATATACACCATTCACCCACTAGTAATTATTGACATTAAAACCGAAAACAGAAAATCAAAAGTGACAGAGGGGGTTATAAGGGTGCTTTAAAGGAACATAAAAGAAGGATGCATCTTCCCAAAAAGGTTCGGATTGAGATGAGGGCCAGGAAAGAAACTATGTGCATAGTCACTGGGTTGTGGGATGACCTAGACCTGCTATGTCTTCGGTCACCTCTGACTGGCATGACCTGTTCCCTGCAATGGGGAATAAAATAAAGTGACATCCTGTGTCTATGGATATAACACCACTACCCACTGCCCACTGGAGAAACCCTCTGAGTCCTCATCCTCCCTGGGATGATGACATTTTCACAGCGACAACTGGTCCCGACTACGGTGCAGCCTGAGACCTTGGAGCAGAAGGAAAGTGAATGGCCCCCATGAGAATGGAGGTCCTGTGACCTTGGCCTTGTTAATGGTGCTCTAATCAATGAAGCAAACCAGTCACGCCCAGCAGAGGGTGCTTTATACACCAGTCACTGCCTGCTTTCCTGGAACAACATGCCCTGTGACGTTAAGTGCTGAAATTACATGTTAAATTCCGAGGAAGGGCCATATGGTGTGAAAAGGCAACTCAACACACAGACGTTAAGAGAATGTGGACTTCTTCCTGACACCTTTTTGAGGCGCACAGGCCTTTAATCAGGCTGAGGGTTCCCCTTGCCTGTACTGCATGTGCACATCAGGAGCAGGAGGGACCTGGTCTGCACTCAACACTGCTGCAACTATAATAGACAGCCTTATGGCAAGCAAGGAGGCACATCTATTACAGAGTCTCTTGCTCCAAGCTGCAGATGAGGGAAATCCTCTAATCTCACTCAGTTTTAATCCTGGATTAAGGCAGATTTGTTAATAAAACACTAGTAAAATCAAGAATAATTTGCAATTATCTTCAACTTCTATTACATACATTTTATAAAAACACACACAGATGAAGTAAAGTATATTTTAAATTCCCTGCACTTCTGAATACGAGTTCCAGGAAATTAAGAGTTCTAATGATAAAGTGACTGCTGGAAAACATGAAGAAGTATGAAAAGAGAGGAGAGAATGATTAAGATAATATTTTTATTGTTTACCTAACAGGCTAATCCAATCACAGTGATGACCCCAAACAGTGTTGGCGTGAAGGGTAACAGTGAGTTTGTTGAGATGCATGTAGTGTGTGTCAAGCTCAGCCAGATTGCCTCTCCCACCTAAAGGAGAGCTGTATTAGCTATGTAGACTAGTATTTTCTGGCAACGCAACGAGAATGAGCTCTCCTGCCTCTTCCGCTCTGCACCTAGGACTCCGCCAGACATGGCACTATCCCTGGGGAATCTGCGAAACCCTGAAGGGGAGAGCCCCATTACACTGTGCAGAGCCTGGGTCTCCAAACAGTCTGTGCTCCAGGGGAGCCTCAGGTGGCTGCCTCTTTTCTCATTTCTGGAAGTGGGGCTGCTGGTGGTGTTAAGACAGTGCAGTCAGGGCACAAGGTGGCCCTGCTCCTCTGAATCTTTAGGAGGGCACTTGGGTAGCACCAGCCTGTGATAATGAATCACTTTCTGCACATGCTTTCTGTGCAAACTGGTGCCCGTTTGTGTTAGCCTTGTTTCAGAGTTTGTTGTGCCCAGACCCTCTCTTCCCTTGGGACTGATTCAGAGGTGGGGAAGGTCCAGAGAAATAACTGCCTCCCCCCACCCCCCGCTGTCCACAGGTGGGGTCCAGCTCACATGTATGTTTTCTTTGTTCAGCACAGAGTTAGCTCATACAATGCTGGGATGGCAGAAAGAGTACACTTCACATAACAAACACATTCCTGGCTTGTGGCAAATTTGAGAGATGTGGTAACTCTGAGCTGCATTCCACCTGGTGACAATCCTCAGGAGAGAAGGGGTAGCCATTCCCATTAGGTTAGGTGGGTACACACATTGCTCACCACAGTCCACACCACTCCCTGGGTACCACTCTTCACAGGGGCTGACTGTCCCTGCCATTCATTGCTTATTCTGCTCGTGCTGCTATTCATCTTACAGTAAAGAAGAAATGGACTCTTTCTTGCTCCTGTGTCTCTCTTGGGGGAAACAAGAGACCACAAGGGCTGCATGCTTCATCAGCATGCCTCACTCGTTTATGGTGCTTGCCTGGCCCCTGTGGGCATTTGTTTTTGTAATCCTTTCAAGTCCAGGCATATATAACTGGCCAAAACCATATTTACACAGAACAGCATGCATTGTTACAGACAGGATCTTGGATTTGACCAGATGCCATGGATCTTTGGGAATGCCAACTTTCCAATTCATGAATGTCAAATCCACAAATCTTGATATGATGAGGAGAAAAATTTCCTGTGAATTAAGGTATAGCTTTAGGAGGTTCAGAACACCCTGAAATTGTATGCAAACTCTTAAATGAATAAGAGGATTTTTTTTTTCTTGAGGAGACAGTTAATAACTTTCATTAGATTCTTAAAATAGTCCATGTTCCAAAAGAGTTAATGATTTAGTAAACTGTACATGTTTATACCCTACTTATTCCAAATAATTTGAGATTTACAAAGATGTCTATAACATAAAAGTTATAATAAATTAGGACCAGGCGTTAAAAACCATCGGTTGGTTCAGCTGATCTGGCTATTTGGGACCAAGGTCCCTTCCCCATGACCTTGTCATAAGTTTTTCTGGATCATTCATTATGGAGGCTCTTGATCCCTAACAAGGCCTCAAAAGAGAAGTGACTTTGGGAAGGCCCCAAGTCCCTGGAGCATGTCAAAGAGAGGAGAACTATCGGAGGATTCTTTCTCAAGAAGCCTGTCTAGGAAATTGTCTGTATACATAAGTATGGATATGTTTATGTGTATGTACACTAGTAATGGGTGTGTGGCCATGTATGAATGTGTGTACGTGACCTTGAAAATATGTGTGTGGGTATATGGTGATGTGCTCAAAATTACATGTATGTATGATCTTCATCACGTGTTTGTGTGTGAGTCTGAGTATGCATACAGATATGTCCCAGTCCAGAAATACACAGAACATGGAGGCTGGCATAGAGCAAGGCCAAGGGGAAACATAATAGGTGAAGAGGGAGGGAAGAATTCTCTGGGAAGATTGGGGCATAATTTTTAAGCAGTGATGAGCATGAACACTATTTCAAGATATACTCAGTGATCTAAACATCTGTGAGTTCTCTGGAAGGTAAAAATCACAGGTACTGCTAATACCACGGTAGTTTGTTGCCTACACTAGTAATAGAAGCAAACATTAAATTTCAGTTTCAGCTAGTGAAAATGAAGATGTAATTTTTCCATTAAAATGTATGAATCCTTGGAAATATATTCACAGCCCCAGTGAGAGAACCCATGGACCCTGTGTTAAGAACCCCTGATTGAGAGAGTCATGTCCAACATTTTGAAGGAAAATATAGAATAGAGCAGAATGGAATAGAAAATATCTCACATAGGAAGAGGTACGATATTAAATATTTTGTTACAAGTACTGTGTGTGCGTGTGCACAAGTGTGTGCATGCTGGGTCATGATGTGAAACTAGGGAAAATAGTTAGAAAAATGTTGCACTGGGGCATGAGTTTTAAATAAATTCTAAACCTTCTGGAATGCCAGAGAAGAATTTTAAGTGCAAGAGCACCTGACTATGGTTCAGTTGCAAAAACCTTCCCCTCCAACAGCTATGAGAAGCATGGACCAGAGTGGGGTGAGGCAGAGAGAGGGCAGCAGTTAGCAGGTCACCGATTTTGAAGAAGCAGGAGAGCAGGAGAATGTGATGGTGAGAATGGAGGGGAGGGACAGATTCTAGGACATAAGGAGGTGGAACCTAGGGATTTGGTGACCCATCACATGTGCAAAGGAAGGAGTCTTGCTTTAGGCCCCTGGGTGGATGGACGTGCCAGGCTGAGATGGAGCTCACAGGAGCAGGAACCAGTCTGAGGGGGACTGAACATGATTTTTGAAATGTTGAGGGGCACCTGGGTGGCTCAGATGGTTAAGCGTCTGCCTTCGGCTCAGGTCATGATCCCAGGGTCCTGGGATGGAGTCCCGCATTGGGCTCCCTGCTCGGTGGGGAGCCTGCTTCTCCCTCTGCCTCTCTCTCTCTCTCTGTCTCTTATGAATAAAAAAAAAAAAGAAAGAAATGTTGATTTTTTGGTGCTCTAATTTGGGATGTCACTAATCTCTCTTTAGATCTCAGTTTTATCATTTCTGAAATGTAGCATTTTAATCTGAAAAGAGGTTTTTTTGAAACTTATTATATATAAAGATTTACGTCATGAAGCTATTTATGTGATTACCTTAAATGAGATTGTATACATGAAAAGGACCTTCTAAACCAAATATTAAAAATCTTTCTACAAATAATAGTTACCTAATATATAAGTAAAGTCTGTTTTCTTTGCAAGGGACAAAAACCTAAAGCAAACTGAACTGGGTGCAAAGGGAACACTTCAGCTTATTTAAATAGAAAGTTTGTTTAAAAAAAAAAGATTTATTTATTTATTTTAGAGAGAGAGCGAGTTGAGGGTGTGCCTGAGTGGGGGGAGGGGCAGAGTCTCAAGCAGATTCCCTGCTGAGTGCAGAGCCCCACGAGTGGGGCTTGATCCCAAGACCCATGAGATCATGACCTGAGTCCTGAAGCCAAGAGTCAGATGCTTAAGCAACTGCGCCACCCAGGCGCCCCTAAATAAAAAGTTTAGAGAAAGGTCTAGCTTTAGGTACAGCTGGATCCAAGGATTCCTGATTTTGCTCCAGTTCTTGGCTGGGGTCTTCTCTGCTCTGTGTAATGGCTCTATTCTCAAGGAAGCTTTCTTCTTGAGGGGATCAACTTGGTGGCAGCAGCTCCAGCCTCCTAGTCTTCCAGAGTCCACACCGGAGAGGATTTTATCATTAGCGTAGGGCTGTGCATAGAGGAGATGCAGAGCACACTTCTGGTGAGCTGGACATCTGGGGTCCATGGTTGAATGCACGAGCATTCATAGAGCTCTTAAGATTCAATGCTGCTTTTAGAGGATTGACTGGGATGAAAATTCAAAAGCCCTGATAACTAGGAAGCCGCTCCGTTCAAGAGAGGGAAGTCAGGATTTAGCAGGTGAAGATAACCAGGAGAATTATAATTCTCTCCTGGATTATTAAATTGAGAGGTACTAGGACTTCTGTGTGCATCGGACAAGAATCTGGGGTCCAGGATCTTCCAGGGCCTCTGCAAAAGGAACCACACGTTCCTCCCCAGCCCAACCCCGAGCTTCCGCTTCCAGAGTCTGGAGCCTGTCTGGCTGAGATTTCTTTGGGCCAGGGCCCTCAGGATAGGCAAGGGGGCTTAGAGGTGTAAGTCTGTGGTTAGCACTTTAGCTCTGGGCCAGTTGATCATAAATAGATTTTTACGGTGCACATAAAGTACTCCGATTGCCCACACACACCTACAAGTGGATTTGCACATGTGTGCGTGTGTATACAGACACACACCTGAGCACACGCACACACCTCAAAAAGCAATTTTCCCCCCAGAGAATCAAGAAAGTTCCCCTTTCCACTTAAATGCTTTTCCAAATAGTCTTATTTTATTTTATTTTTTTTATTTATTTCTCTGCCATATCCTTTTCAATCTGGAAAGTGACTTGGCCTCTTTTCCCCCATCTATTTTCTGCCTTCCCGCTATTCAGTTTAGGCATGAAACACAGAACTAGATTGAAAGCATTCAATGGCTATTCAATCGGAGAAGAAAAGAGCCCCTTGGAGCTTTATTAGATATGAAGATCCACAATAAAAATCAATTTCTGCCTCTTTATGCAGTTTAAATGACAAAGCACCCACCCATTCTGCAGCCATTGTGCCGGGGAAATGTAATTCAGTCCCCGAGCTGGGCCCAGAGCGCCGCAGACTCCCTGACCTGCACTGACAGATTCCAATATGATACAGACCTTCGGAGATAATGACAGCCACTTCATCTCACTGCAAGAAAAAAGTTATCTGATATCTTTGAGGGTTAAAAGGCTATGTGGGCAGCATTTTCAATAACCCACTAAATCAGCATCTTAAAAAATACCTAAGCTTTGTTCCTTTAAAAAAAAATTTGCCCCTTACTCCTAACTCCATTTCTGAGCCCCAGATGACAGTGTCACAAGTGTCTCCTGCCAAACCTATTGAGCCTTCTTCAGCACAGAAAGGGAACCTCCTAGATAATTAGTCCTAAGGAAAACAAGGTGAGAGAAATGTCTTTATTCCTCTAAGGAATACAGGTCTTCAGGTGTCCAGGTCTGGACAAAATAAATGAAGTGAAACCAACTTCAAAACAAAACAAAACAAAACAAAAAACCCTGGTCCCAGACCTGTTCTAAAGAGTTTAAAATGTTACTATAAAAAGTTTTCTTAGTAGGAACAGACACAGTCCCTTTAATAGAAAGAAGCTTGTGTTTAGAGAAAGTTTGTAACAGAGTTGTTGCCAAGGGAACCCCTGGAAACACTGCAGCTGGTCATTAGTTTCCATGGGTAGAAAATGATCCCTAGAGAAGGGGAGAAAAGCTAGGGAGTGAGAGGTGTATTTCTCCTTTTGTTTAAGGTGAGTTGAGGATGGTTTGCTTGCAGGGAAACATGTAAAGGGAAATCAGTCCTGGTGGTTCACATTCTGAGCCTGGTGAGGGACACACCAATGTGAACTTCACTCTCTCACTCTGATCGGGGCAGAGAAGGGTATAGAGATGGTGAGAGAGAAACTGCATCTGTTCTCTGGTCCCTGGGAAGAACTCAGAGATGGGGAGGGCTGCGGGATGATTAAACAAAGACTGAGGGAAGGACTTCGGGCTCTCAGTCGAGAAAAGAGCAGGATGTTATAAAACCACCTGGTCACAGTCTGTAAGTCACCTAAGGGACTCGAACGAGCCAGACTGATGAGGCATTGCTGGGGGCGCGGCCGGGAGAAGTGGGGGTGGGAGCTCTGGGTTCAAAGAGCTCTGTGTGACTTTAGGAAATCTTCTCACTGCCTGGGCCTCATCGCTCTAGTTGATAGGGTATGAGGTCTCTGCCAAACAGTCCTTAAAGTCCCTTTCATTGTCCTCATAATCTGTAGTTTGATCCCCAAATAGTTATTTGATATATATGATATATAATATTGTTATGTATGATATACAACTATATAGTTATTATCCTTTGATTTTAGATTTTAAAAATGCTTTGCAACTAACTGTTCTAATAAACATTCTTTAAAAAGTAGAAAAATCTCAATTTCGCTCCGTATCTGAGAAAACATGACACTACTACTCAGGCCTGTCATGGCCAACAGGTTTTGTCTTGTGTGCCAACTCTGACTCACAGGCAATGGCTATCTGGAGCAGTGCTGTCTGATAGAAATACGGGAGACATAAAAGTGAGCCACATTTATAATTTTAAAAAATGTGGTAAAAAACACATGCCATAGAATGTACCCTCTTAACCATTTTAAGTGCACGGTACAGTAGTGTTAATTATATGCACCTTATTATGCAATAGTTCTCTGGAACTTCTTCATCTTGAAAAACTGAAACTTATGCCCATTAAACACTAATTCCCTGTTCCCCCTCCTCTGGTCCTTGGCAGCCTCTTTTCTACTCTCTCTTTCTATGATTTTGACCATTTTAGATACTTCCTATGGGTGGAATCAGACAGTATTTGTCCTTTTGTGATTGGCTTATTTCACTTAGCATAAGGTTCATGTGTGTTATAGCATGTGACAGGATTTCCTTCTTTTTAAAGGCTGCATATTATTCTATTTTAATGTATATATCACATTTTCGTTATCCATTCATCCACTGATAAACATGTGGGTTGCTTCCACATCTTGGCTATTGTGAATAATGCTGCAAATGAACATGAGTATGCAAATACTTTTTTGAGATCCTGCTTTCAATTCTTTTGGATATATACGCAGAAGTGGGATTTTAGGATCATATGGTAATTTTATTTTTAATTTTTTGAGGAAACTCCATGTGTTTTCCATAGTGGGTATACTATTATACAATACTACCAACAGGGCACGAGGGTTCTAATTTCTCCATATCATCTTTAATATGTGTTCTTTTCTGTCTTTGTTCGTTTGTTGACAGTGGCCATCCTAACAAGTATGAGGTGATATCTCATTGTGGTTTTGATCTGCATTTCCCTGAGGATTAGGGAAGTTGAGCATCTGTTACATGCTTGTTGGCCATTTGCATATCTTCTTCAGAGAAAAGTCTATTCAAGTCCTTTGCCCATTTCTTAATTGGATTCTTTGTTTTGTGGTGTTGAGTAGTAGGAGTTCTTTGTAAATTGTAGACATTAACCATTTTTCAGATATATAATTTGCAAGTATTTTCTCCCATTCTGTAGGTTGCCTTTTCACTCTGTTGTTTCCTTTGCTGCGCAGAAATTTTTAAGTTTGACGTAGTCTCATTTGTCCAGTTTTGCTTTTGTTGCCTGTGCTTTTGGTACCACATCCAAGAAATCATGGGAAAATCCAATGTTATGAAGCTCTCCTTCTCTGTTTTATTCTAGGAGTTTTTCAGTTTCATGTCTTATGCCTGTCTTTACTCCATTTTGAGTTAATTTTTGGATGTGGTGTAAGATAAGGGTCCAACTTCATTCTTCTACATGTGGCTATCCAGTTTTCCTAGCACCATTTGTTGAAAAAATTATCCTTTTCCCCATTGTATGGACTTGACATCCTTCTCAAAGGTCATTTGACCATATGCTGAGGGTTTATTTCTTATGTGTAATTTTAAATTTTTCTAGAAGTCATATTTTTAAAAAAGAATTTAACTCAATATATCTGAAATCTTTGAGATAAAAATTATTAATTAAATATTTTATATATATATTTTTAGCTGTTTTCAAAATGTGGTATTTGTTTTACATGTAAGCACATGTCAGTCCAGACTGGCCACATTCCAAGTGTTCAATGGCCACATGTAGCTAGTGGCTACAAAACTGAAGAGCACATTCATGTCTAGAGACTTGTGTTGAGGGTTGTGAGTTTCTTTGATCAGTTAGCAGTGTCTGCAATGGATAAACTTTAGGAGTGCACCCATAGCATGTTACCATTTATTTGTCAGGCTGGCTTAGGTCACAGCCAGGACTGTGACTAGGCTCCCATTTTACCATAATTTCAAGTTTGGGTCTTTGTGCTGAGGTGATATCAGAAAGATCTCAGTTTTCATTGAAAAAATAATGAGTTTAGGGATTTGGGGTTTTGGAGCAGTTTTTCCTTAGTAGAGACAATTTCCTACCTTTGGAGAAAAGTTTCTCTCTATTAGAAGAATCCCTCGTAAGAACTGAGGTCCACATTTCTTCTCTGTGGTTTGAGTTAGTTGGCTACCTCATCGTGATGACAGATAGTGAACACCAACCCAGCCTTCAGTTGTATAGTTGGAAGTTCAAGTGGAAGGAAAGCAAAGTGTCTTAGCACATATCCTTATATTTGCTTACACCTCTAAATTGATCACTGTGGTATCTTGTTCTAAGCTAGAAAGAGTTTTAAAGGAATAATCAGATTCTCTTTTAAAAGAGGTACGTCTTTAATAACCAAAGCATCTTCCCAGGTATCTAAACCTTCATCTGAGTGTGTGACCATACAATTTTTCCAGAGGTGTCAGGGTTAATCTGTGTCTGTTTTATTACAATCTGGTACAGCCAGAACTATTTTTCAAAATATGAGCAGTCATCGTTACCTTCCTTGCTGACTATCTATTTAATCTCTTTGTCTTTGACAGAAATCATGGCATAATCTTTGACATTTTAAAATTCATCTTCCCAAGTCTAGTTTACTAGAGATAAGGATAATGTTTGTCTTCAAGTTCAAGGAGGCCACGAGAAAAAGACTGGAAGGGCAGCCAAGATAATTTAGTAGGGTCTGCCTTTCTAGGATTTTATACTGTTTCTGGGTTATTTCTTTGAAGTTCATTTCACGTTGGGAATCATGGTATAAAGGCTAGAGCTACTGTGGTATTGATTCTTAATTTACAGAGTGGTTATTTCCTAGGGAAGTGAACTTCAGATTATTTGGGTAATGATGCACACAGTTTATTCCCTACAGAATAGTTCTTGGGTCTCCTTTCTTAAAACGTTGACTCTTGCTTCATTGTGTGGCCTTGAGGAAATTACTGATCATACTAGACTCAATATAATGCTACTGAGGTAGGATATGAAAAATATTAATAAAAATGTTAGTGAAACACTTGGAGCCTGTTGAAGTAAAATAAAAATTCCAGAATGAGATACTTTGTCATTAAAGATTCTCTCTTATTTTGGAAGTTTAGGTTCTTGGACTAGACTCATTCCAATTTTGATATTTGGTCAAATACGTAACTGTGCCTGTGTGTTCACAGAAAACTTTCTAGAGAATAACAAAACCTAGTTAAGAGCTCCATCATTAAATCAGGTCCTTTTAGACAGAATATTAAAGAAAGGTTGATTGAATTGCTCATATGGCTCAGAGCTGACCTCCCCCTTCCACCCCAGGTGGTACAGCAAGGCCAGATGACTTCATGGAGCAATGAGATCCACACGTGATCACAGCTGGCACTGGAAAGGTCTCTCAACCTAAAGATTCCTGCTTTTACTTACTTCACAAGTTGTGAGGTTAAAGAGATAAGACTTAGCTGGCAAAGTGCTGGAGCTAGAAACCCTATGTATTGATTCTGTGATAGAAATTTAATTTTGGTTGGATTGTCATTTGTCCAGCTTTAAGAATTGAATCATGGTTGGTCAAGCCAATGATTAGCTCTGAAGTGAACCAGTTCTGGACAAAGAAGCATAAAGAGGAGATTTCCTTCTTTCAAGAAGGATTTCCCTCTCCTATAAGAAATGAAAGGCCACAAAGAAAAATGTGCCTGCCCTGCACCAGCCTCTTTCCTAACTGTGGGCTTACAATGAACCAGTAGTTCTCAAAGTGCGGTCTCCAAACAACATTAGCACCATTTGGCAACTTGTTCAAAATATAAATTCTCAGAAGTTAACTATTAGGACTTCATCAAGATAAAAAGCTTTTGCAAAGGAAACAGTCGACAAAACTAAAAGGCAACCTACAGAATGGGAGAAGATATTTGCAAATGACATATCAGATAAAGGGCTAGTATCCAAAATTTATAAAGAACTTACCAAACTCAACACCCCAAAAATAAAAATTCCAGTCAAGAAATGGGCAGAAGACACAAAAAGACATTTCCTCAAAGAAGACATCCAAATGGCCAAAAGACACAGGAAAAAGTGCTCAACAGCACTCGGCATCAAGGAAATACAAATCAAAACCACAATGAGATACCACCTCACACTGGTCAGAATGGCTAAAATTAACAACTCAGGAAACAACAGATGTTGGTGGAGAAAGGGGTACCCTCTTACATTGTTGGTAGGAATGCAAACTGGGTCAGCCACTCTGGAAAACAGTATGGAGGTTCCTAAAAAGTTAAAAATAGAAGTACCCTACGACCCAGCAATTGCACTACTAGGTATTTATCCAAAGGATACAAACATAGTGATTCAAAGGGGCACATGCACCCCAATGTTTATAGCAGCAATGTCCACAATAGCCAAACTATGGAAAGAGCCCAGATGTCCTTCGACAGATGAATGGATAAAGAAGATGTGGTATGTATATACAATGGAATATTACTCAGCCATCAAAAAACAATGAAATCTTGCCATTTGCAACAACATGGATGGAACTGCTAAGCGAAATAAGTCAGTCAAAGAAAGACAAATAATAGCTGGCCTGATGACTGCTTTTCTTAGGAGGTCCTCTTTGCAAGGTGTCTGAAAACTGGATTTCAGGAGGGTTCCCATCACTCCCTGCTCAGAATGGTTCATTATGCCTAAACTTTAAAAATAATATCATTAAGGGGTGCCTGGGTGGCTCAGTCGTTAAGCGTCTGCCTTCGGCTCAGGTCATGATCCCAGGGTCCTGGGATCGAGTCCCACATCGGGCTCCCTGCTCCGCGGAAAGCCTGCTTCTCCCTCTACCACTCTCCCTGCTTGTGTTCCTGCTCTATGTCTCTCTCTGTCAAATAAATAAATAAAAATCTTTAAAATAAAAATAAATAAATAAATAATATCATTAATACTGAACACCTGCTTTCTGGAATTTTGGTACATACTGAAGCCTCCTTGGTCTATGACCTCAATGATAATGGCAGCACGCAGTGGTATAGAGGATGAATCCTTCTGTTTCTGAATTAACCAACCCAGGAATTGCCTCCTTTTGACTTCTTGAATGATATAATAATATATTAACACCCTATTAAGTAAAAGAATCCAAATGAATAATACATTATTACTATAACTCAGGGGTTGGCAAACTTTGACCCACAGGCCAAATCTGGTCCATTCCTCATTCTTGTATGGCTTGTGAGCTAAGGATGGTTTTTGATGTTTAAATGATTGAGAAAAATTAAAAAGAATAGTACTGTGTAACATGTGAAATGTATATAAAATTCATATTTCAGTGCCCATAAATAAAATTTTATTGGAACACATCCACTTATGTGTTTTCTGTGGCTGCTTTCATGCTACAACGCATACACAGTTGAATAGTTGTGATAAACACCATATACTCCATAAGCTTAAAATACTATCTAGTCCTTCACAGAAAATGTTTGCTGATCCTTGCTATAATTGATTGATCCTCTTCACTTTTTTAGGGCCTGGAAAAAAATAAAACCTACACCTTTTCAAATTTTCCTGTTATACATGTACCATTTGGCTCTTATGAGCAGGTCTGCTGTCTCCCTCCCTAAGACATTTCTCCCTTCCCCAGAACTGTCCAACAACCTTGAGGAGTAAGTCCTACTTCTAATTTCCAGCAGAAATGAACTTGGTAGTCTGTCCATTGCTTCTGTCCCTGGTGGGTCCTTGTCTGCCACTGCCTTGATTCTCTTCCTAGTACAGATGCCAGACAGTCCAGGATGGTGAAAGTCCTCTCCATGTCACATGCACATGGTAAATGTTTTATTTTCAGAGCAAAGCTGTCATGCCAGGATGGCTGGGTCCAGAGGGACTGCCAGAACCACCTCTTTCCTCCAAACCTATAGGATCATGTGTGGCCTGGGTCATTAGTCCTGATGCCCCTTCCTATCAGTTAGTTCCTCCCTAGGGATCATGTTGTTTTCTTTTCCTAGTTTTTTATTTTTAATTAAAATATAGACTTATGAGTTTCAGGTGATTTGATAATTATAAGTATTACAAAATTCCCATCATGATAAACATAGTTATCATCTGTCATCAAAGTTATGATATTATTGACTATATCCCTTATGCTGTACTTCTCATCCCTGTGACTTATTTATTTTATAACTAGAAATTTATACCTCTTGACCTCCTTTGTCTATTTTGCCAATCCCCTCCACCACCTCCCCCCTGGCAACCATCAATTTGTTCTCTATATTTACAAGTCTGTTTCTATTTTTCTTTGTTCATTTGTTTCTTAAATTCTATATATAAGTGAAATCAGATAGTGTTTGTCTTTTTCCTGACTTATTTCACTTATCCTCTAGGTCCATCCATGTTGTCACAAATGGCAAGATTTCATTCGTTTTTATGACTGAGTAATATTCTATTGTGTATATATACTACATCTTCTTTATCCATTCATCTATAGATGGTCTTGGTGTCCTTTTCTGTCCATAGACTTTGACCAGAATCACTGTCATCCATTCCCACAGTCTCCGTTAACTGTGTACCATACTTCCAAGAAAGCCCCTGGGTCCTTTATACAGATTTATCTGGTCCTTCTTCAGAGCTCTGGATATCAAGAAGTGGGATAGATTTTGCTAAACCATGTGGAGGAAGAAAGACCTTCTTTACCTTTCTTCTCCCTACAAAGTAAGGGTGAAGACCTCCCAAGTGACTCTTTTCAGAACGAAGAGAATCTGTTTTAAGGTAACTTGCTCCTCTCCAAAACATGGAATTAGCTGATACAACTGTTTCCCGCAGCATAGTAAAATTCATCGCAAATTCTTTGACACTCCTCTGATTACGAGGGGACACATCTGCTCTCCTCTTGAATCTGGGCTCACTTGTATCTGCTTTGACCCACAGAGCATGGCAGAAGTGATGCAATGTCAGGCCTGGGCCCAACTTCTAAGAGGACTGTCAGATTTTGCTTCCTTTCTTTGTGCCCTAAGCCACCATGAAAGGAGCTCAACTACCTAGTCCACCATGTTGTGAGGAAGCCCAAGCTAGCCATGTGGAGCTAGAGATGCTGATCCAATGGACAGTCCCCAATTGCTTCAGCCCCTGTCATGTGAATCTTGTAGCTGAGGGCCTAGAAATCATGAAGCAGAGAGAAAACTATTCCCATTACACCTTGTCCAAATTTCCTCCCCACAGAATCATGGGATGTAACAATAAAGAGCCGTTGTTTAAACTACTACATTTCTGGTAGTTTGTTATAGAGCAACAGAGGGTGATAGAACTTTCCTATGATGCTGAATTTTGCTGTTATCAGAGTTTAACACTTATCAGAGGGAGGCTAACATCTGCCTTAAAAAGAAATTTCCTTCCAATAATGTCTGTAGTTTAGTTAATGGTGTGATACCAATACCAACATGAAATGTTAATTCCAATGTGAATTTCCTCCTTTTGATAATTGTGTGATTTTTGTATCAGTTGTTAACATTAGGCTGGATGAAGATATAATTGAATTCTCTGAACTACTTTTTGGAACTTCTCTGTAAGTCTAAAATGATTTCAGAATAAAAAAACACAAACAAGTCTTTTTCTCTATGCCTTGTTCTCTTTTGTCTCGGAGGCTGCATCTGTGATGCAAGCTTTCTCACAGAAAATTGCCAGAGGCAGTTGTATGTGGCCCTATTTAAATCTCAGAAGTCTTGGAAATGCCATCGAATAGGAAATGGATCTTTAAATCTCTACCTGGGCTGTGTCCATCTCAGAACCCTGTGCTCAGGGCTTGAAGAGAATTTCTGAGACTTTTCTTCATGGCTCTCAGTGGCCCTGCCTAAAGGGGTCCTAAACAGATATGAGAAAAAACTAAAGCAATGGGGGGTCACTTACCTTGTAAAAGGGATGAGAACCAGCACACCCACTCCCATCAGTCATGCCATCGCAACCGGCGAATGTCTGACTCTTATAACTCTTCCTTCTTTGCTCAGAACCTTGCTTTGTTGGCATCATCCCTCAGCTTGAGAAAACAACTAACCCAAAGACTCACCCTTTTCTGATATCCCACCCTAAGAACTTCCAAGCCCAACCCATAAGCAATAAAAACTGTGCACCCAATTTTCATCGTGAGACCCCATTTCAGAATCGCCTGTGTGGTATTATTCCCCATTGCTGCAGTAACTCAGTAAGACTTCATTATTCTATTACCGGATTTCTTTCTTTGAGGAGGGGCCTCCATGCAGAAGAGTGAGGGAGATTGAAATTGAAGCTTCTCTATATAGGGAGATTTTGAGGTGGGTTGCCAAGAAGGATTTTTCTCATTAAAAAAATAGATTAAAGTGTGAATCATGAAAAAAGGGCAAGTGCCATTTACTCATTTCATTTTTCATCTAAATGTGCCAAGTGTTGAGGATTCAGAGGATAAAAAGATGTCTCTTTTTGTGATGCAGAGACAGATGTATAAACACTCTGGGACAAACAGCAACGGCCTCAGGGACAGAAGAAAGCACAGAGGCCTTTGGAGAGCAGGCGTTGGAGAGCCTCACTTTTCTGAGCACCATATTAGTGCCCACTTTCTTGCCCTCAGTCAGCTGCAGCCACCCTGGCCTCTCTGTTCTTCTTCCAACATGCCAAGCTCGGGTTCTACTTCAGTTTTTGTACTAGTTGTTTTGTCTGGAACATTCTACTCCCAGGTATTCGTGCAGTTCACTTCCTCACTTTATCTGTGCTCAAATGTCACTGTAGCTAAAATTTCAACTTCCCAATGCCCCCCCGCCCTTCAGACTTTAATTTCTTCTTAGCATACATTTTACTTGCCTTGTTTATTGATACTTTCTCCTAGTAGAATATAAACTCAATGAGGGCATAAAATTTGTCTGCTTTGTTCATTGTCGTATCCCCGGAGCCTAGAACGGGGCCTGGTTCTACTAGGTGCTCAATTAACATTTGTTGAATGTATGAATGAATAAATGAATGAATGAGACAGGAGGCCCTTTCTGATCCCCTTGTCTCTTCCTATCACCTTAGTCAATTTTTCTTTATAACACTTGTCACCATTTTTGACTGTTTTTACCTGTTTTTGTTTGTTTGTTTGTTTGCTGTCTGTCTCCGCTCTCCACGAAGACAATGATTTTGTTTTATTCATTGCTATATAAACTCTGTGCCCAGAATAATGCTTGGAACTTGGTTAATGCTCAATCAAATTTTTTGAAGAATGAATTCATAAGTAAATGTGTGAAGTGAGCACATAAAGAGAGGGCATTTGGTGACTGTTCCCACCCATCCTGGCTACATCTCCAATTCCAGAGTCATAAAGCTCAAAGACCAAGCTTCACTGAACTGTGCCTCTCTGGGGTGCTTAAGAAAAAGCCAAGCTCGTAAGAGCCAATAGGAGAAAGAAACTGGTAAGCAAGACCTCAGCCCAGCTGATCGAGAGGCTGGCTCCCTTGTTGCCTTTGCTAGACCCTGAAGCTGGCCCTGAACATGGGTAGAAAGGGAATGGAAACTCCTCCTTTCTTTCTGCATAGAAAGTGCTTCACCCACAGACAATACACAGACTGGGATTTCTGCTTCTAAATAAACACAACTTCCCATTTCTCTATCCAACTAGTATCTTTGCTCTCACCCCTATCCCCATCGTAGATGTGAGAGTGTGCAAAAGAGAAGAAAAGAAGTGCCATTGTTCATTCACAGCCCCCTGGCCTGATCAGAATATTAGAACTACCTGGACTGAAAGAAATTTGCGTAACTCCCTCACTAGATCCTCATTCCCTCTTCCTCCCTTTAATTCTAGCCTTTAGAAGCTTTGCAGGGGCTTTTAATTACAATCAAAAAAGGGCATGTACAGTAGTTAAGTAAAATAAAATAACAATGCTTAAAATTACAATTGAGCCCCAAACGATGGACAGTTTATTCTCTGCCTTAAAATAAAATAGCTTTCATCTTTTCCCCCTTACAACAGCCTCCTCCGCCTAGATAATGCATTTCGTTAGATTTATTTGCTCAACCCCGAAAACTTGACACTAAGGGGATTATTTAGTTTTAGATTTGCTGTAGTCCATAGTAATAGCCAACAGGGAAGGGAATGAAGCAGCAATATTAGCAGGGCGATGGGAGGGGAGGGGGCCAGCGAGGGGGCTGTGCAGTCTGCAGCTAAGCAAAACTGCTTGCATAAACACCATTAAGAAGATTTAGACATCGCTTTCCTTATCATCAGCACTCCTGGAAGAAATAAAAAAAAAAAAAGAAAGAAAAAAGGGAAAAGGGACAGGCCTTGACTTGCTGTGTATGCGTTTCCATTAAAGTTCAATAGGAAATAAAACCAGCTGAGAGTCCAAATGCAACAACACTACAGACCCATCCACGCTGCCTCATCATGGCCCAAAAGAGACATTTGTTCCACATGTTACCGGAAGGAGCAGCTGGATAGAGAACAAAACACCGGTCGCCCCATCTGTGGTGAGCATAGGAAACAAGAAGGCTACTGCCCGGTGGTGCTGCGCTCTCGTATGTCACACCCTCACCTCCTTCCCACACCCTCCACACACTCACACCCCACATTCCGGGATCAAATATTCCTGACTGTCCACGCTCCATCCCAACTGCTCATTTGCAGGCTACCGAAGACAGGAACTGGTGGGAAATAGAAGAAACTGTAGTGACAGAAAGACATGCTGGCCGTGTGTGGCTGCAGGACTGAGAGGGGTGTGTGTGTGACAGAGAGAGAGACAGAGGGGAGGACAGGAGAAGGGAGGACAGGGGAGGGGAGGATAGGAAAGGGGAGAGGAGGAAAGGAGAGGGGAGAGGAGGAAAGGAGAGGGGAGAGGAGGAAAGGAGAGGGGAGAGGAGGAAAGGAGAGGGGTGGGGAGGGGAGGACAGGACAGGGGAGAGGAGGACAGAAGGGGGAGGACAGGGGAGGACAGGGGAGGGGAGGGAAAAAGAGAGAAAAAAGAGAGGGAAGGAGAGAGACAGAGAATGAAAGAGACAAAGAGATGAGGTGAGATGAGTCTGAACAAGTAGAGAGGGGGAGAGGAGGAAACTGTGGTCACATCTCCAGAGGGCAAGTGGGAAGACATTTCAGCAGTTGGAAGCAGTTTTAAAGTAGTGCTGGAATCAAACAGGCTATTCCCAGAAGAGTGTCTGCCAGTCTGGCTTTCCAAAAAGTTCTGTATGCACCTAGGCAATGGAAACGTTACAACTAGACACTGCATGGCTCATAGAGTACCAAGAACAGATGATAACTGGGGCACCTGGCTGGCTCAGTCGGAAGAGTGTGTGACTCTTGATCTCAGGGTGGTGAGTTCAAGCCCCACATTGCATGTAGAGATTATTTAAGTAAATAAATAATTAAATTTAAAAAAAGAGAAATGAATAGCATTTTAAAAAAAGAGCAGATAATAACTGCTGTAGGAGTCCAAAAATTACATTTGGTAAATTGTTCCATTTTCTAGATGCATCCTTAGCAAGGCATCCCTAAATAGTCAAAAGGTGTGGGCGCACATGTGCACACACACACACACACACACACACAACTAGTGAAGTATTTCTAATGATTACAGTGTTTATAATACAGATTGAAACAATTTAATTGGTACTAAATGTCATTGGCAAGGCACAAATCAATGCAAAGAAACATATTTTAATTATTAAACTTGTCCATAAAATATTGGCATCTCTGGGGCTCCACATTTTTTTTCACTCCTTCCACTCACTCACTGGCTCTTCCATTGTGTGGGTTCATTTACCAGACACCTTAGGGGCTACTGAGAGATGTGCCCAAAAACCTTCCTGTTTTTTAGAGGCTAGTGATAGAATGGATCCTGTGTCCCATGGCAAATTGAGGGCAGCTGGTCACACTCCTCCCACATTAACACTGAATCAGCAGATACCACAGACAAACCAGAGGGAAGGAAGGATTCCATGGTCCTTAATTCATATGCCAATGGGACAATAATAATAATATAAACATAATTTCAATTTATTGAGTTCCTATTATTTGCCAGATTCTATAACGAGCACCATCATATACTATCTCATTTCCCTACAGATGCAGAAGCTGATGTGTGGAGGAATGAAATAAGTAGGCCCAGTCACTCAATTAGAAAGTGACAGTCCTGCCTATTTCCTAAGTCCGTGCTCCTAACAAGGACTGTACCACCCCAGTAAGATGTGGGGCTGATGTGTTCAGGACTGTTCATTCTCAGAGCCAAGTAGATCATCCATTCTTTTCAATCAGTCTTTCTTAGGTTCATTAACCTCTCACACAGATAAGAGGGTCAGAGTGGGAAATCTTAGATCTTAGACTCTCATAACTGTGAGCTAAGGGAGTGGGAGAGAGAGCTGCCTGGACAGGATTGCAGTTGTGATGTAAAGCCAGGACAGGACAGGACAGGACAGGGACCAAAGCTGACCGGCCTAAGGGTCACCTTCATGGCCATCTATTCAACAGGAACCAGGAAGATCTGCCTCATTCATCTGGGCATGCTGAATGGGCATATTCATGCGTAGGCTCCCAGCCTTGGAGCACATCTACCAGGTATCCAAGGTCCGGTATAGAAAACATATAGTCAGTCACCCATGGTTGACCATGGTCTTCAACCTCCTTGCACCCCAAAACCCCTTGGCCCCCCAGGACACTTGGCTCTACACCCTGAGCTCACTAAGGGCAGGGCCTATTTCTGGTTCAGCTCTGTATCCCCAACACCAGTACGTTTTGGCACAGAACGAGAGCTCAGGACACAGTATTGAGTAACACTGTCCATTTCACTTCATCTACAGGCTGCTGGAAATCGTCCTTTGTTTGTTCACTACCACCAAGTGGGACTAATTTAACCACTGTAGATAGGCAACTAGCTCTGCTATTTTAAAATGTTTTCTAGTAAGAGAATTCTCTACCATCCTTAATAACACATTACAGCATTTAATAACCCCCTTGTCAGGAAGTTCTTCCCATTAGCCAACTTCTCTGTCCTGTGGAATGCCAAACCTACTTCCACTGTCTGTCCTCTGTACAGATGGAGAATAATTAACGATACACCATTCCTTATGTAATAATTCTTTATCTGCTTGAAGGTTATTTACTGATCTTATAAAAATTGTCTTTCTATTGCCCTAGTCCCAGGGTGCTAGTATAATGTAATGATAGAGAAGTAAGGACTGACACAAACCCTAACCTCCAGTTCTTTCCTGCCATGATTTTAATTGAATGTCAAACGAAAAGATGGGCAAGTAATGAGGGCCGAGGTCAATACCCCTCTGAGATGTCCCACCGTGCAGTGTTGTTTCTGTGCAGCTGTAGCTCATGCTGACATTCTGCAAAGCCTGCCTGCCCCCTGCCCCTGGGACTCAGAGCACATCCACCATGGGCAGGCCCTTGCCTTTTGGAGGGTTGCAGCCATTATCTGGCATCCCTGAGTCCAACACAAATATGTTGAATGCATATGCCCATAGCCAGATTTTTGATTACCTATGCAAAAATGCTTTAGGCATTGTTCCGAAAGCTTTATATATATCATCTTTTCTGACCCTCACTACTGCTTACAAAGCAGGTTTTATTATTATCCCCATTTTACAGAAAAGAAAATGAAAGATAAGACTGGTAGTTAACTTGTCCCCAGTCCTGCAGCTTATAATTGGTAGAGCTAGGGTCTGAACCCTGACAGTCTGATTCCAGAGTCTATGCTTATGACCCAACAATGTGATGCCACCAACGCTGAGCACACAGGACATGGCACACAGCAGGTGCCCAATATATGTCTGGTGAATTTCAATGGGATGGGTGATATATTTCCTAGGGATCTGTTTATCCAAGGAAATCTTTCCCAGCAAGCTTCAGCTTTCCTTGTAAACATTATTCTGCTTGTCAGATAGTCAAAAGCAAAACTCCCAGAATTCAAGAGTAGCAGGGATGCAGGGAACATCAAATCTTCAAAGTCAAAGGATCTCTTATTGTAATATAGAGGAATGAGTTTGATTTAAGAAAGAACATAGAATAGCTTTCAAGGAAAGTAAACCCAGTATATTTTAGGTATAATTCACATGATAAGCAATAAATTTACAAGCACTAAATCAAGCATCCAATATGAACTGATCTGGGATCTAGAAAAAAAAACAAAAGCCATGACCACTGACCTCAAACATTTTACAAAATAAGTACAGTGACAAAATGAATGCAGTAGAATCTTGGAAGAGGAAAGAACCATAGGGTCTTCTGTCCTTCCTTGCAGGGGCTCAAGGCCCTGCATGATTGCAACACTGCTGGCCTCTCCCCGTCATCAGTTGCTCCAACCCCAATGGCCTTCCTCCTGTTCCTTGAATATGATGAGTAGGTTCCCCCTGAGACCCTTTATAATAGCTGCTTCTTCTGTCTGGAAGGCTCTGTCCTATTCTTAACATGTTCTCCTTTCATGTCACTCAGGTTTCAGCTCCAATATGTCTACCTCAGAGAAGCCTTCCCTGGACTCTGAGGCTGAAGTAGACTTTCTATACACACACACACACACACACACACACACACACACACACACACACACAGTTTTAGGGTACCTCCTATTGAAATTACTTGATCTTCCTTGTTTATATGTTTATATTTTTTTACTTTAATTCTAGTATAACATACAGTGTTATATTAGTGTCAGGTGTCCAATATAGTGATTCAAGAATTCTATACATTACTCAGTGCTCATCATGATAACTGTACTCTTAATCCCTATCACCTATTTCACCCATCCCCTACCCACCTTGTTTACATTTTATGATCTGCCTCCTCCACTGAGTTTATACCCCTGGACATATGTTGACTGTGTTCCCAGCACCTAGATTAGAGTTTGGCACTATTATTGAGTAATTTAATTGCTTTTTAATCAGTCTTTTTTGGAGGGTATGATTTACATTCAAAGAATTCACCTATTAAGTATATAGTTCAGTGAATTTTGATAAATGTGTAAGTCATGTAACCATTATCATAATCATGATGTGGAACATTTCCAGCATCCCAAACTTCCCTTGTGCCCTTCTACAGTTAACTCTACTCCTCACCCTGGCCCCTGGCCATCATGGATATTACATTGTGTGTGTGTGTGTATAAAATTTCTCAATGTAATTTTGAAATATTTTAGTAATTCTCTTCATTCAATTTTATTGGGTAAATGCTCCCTAGTTAGCTTTTTGTTTTAACAGATTTATTGAGATATAATTGACAAATAAAATACACATATTTAAAATGTACAATTTAATGAGTTTTAACATATGTGTATACCCATGAAAGTACCATCCTAAGCAAGACAGTGAACACATCACTCCCGAAAGATTCCTCATGCCTTTTTGTAATCACTCCCTTTCACCCTCCTCACCACTCCTTATCCCCAAGCAACTGTAATATAGTTTGTTTTTGTAATATAGTTTGCATTTTCTACAGTTTTCAATTTTATAGAAATGGAACCATAAAATATATGCTGTTTTTGCCTAGGTTCTTTTACTCAGCATAATTATTTTGAGATTCACCCACGTTTTAGGTATTTCAATAGTTTGCTCCTTTTTCCTGCTGGGTAATATTCCATTATGTGGACATATCACAGTTGATTTTTCTATTCCCCTGTTGAGGGACATTTGGGCTGTTTCCAGTCTTTGGTTACTGCCATGAAAATTCATGTACATGTCTTTGAATAGATATATGCTTTCATTTGGAGTGAAAGAAGCCAGACAAAAAAGACAACCATACTGTATGATTGCATTGTATAAAATTCTAGAGAAAGCAAAAAGCTCATCAACTGTTGCCCAAGGATAGAGGTGGAAAGGGGAGGGAGGGAGAGATTATAAAGAGACATAAGGAAACTTTATGTTCATCATCTTGATTGTGGTGATGATTTCATAGGTATATATGTATGTCAAAAGTTATTAAATTTTTAACTTTAGTTGTGAGCAGGTTATTGAATATCAATTATACTTCAGTATAAAGGTTTTAAAATATTGGTCACTCAGAATTAATTTTAAAAACTGTGGTGCTGGAATTAAAATTAAAACTTTATAATAAATAAATTTTAAATCATAAAACTGTGCTGCATCCAAAAATGGAATTCTACTCAGCAGTAACAAGGAACAAGCTACTGATACATACAACAATATGCATGAATCAAAAAAGCATTATGCTGAAAGAAGCAAAATAGAAAAGACTACAAAATAATGTGATTTCATTTACATGAAATATTAGAAAAGGCAAAACTATAATGGCAGACATCTGCTTCCAACCAAGAGAGAGCAATAAATTACAGATTTACCCTCTTGCCTAAAATAATTTAAAAAACCCCAAAACCAAAAAACACAACAGATGAAATATATGAAATGACAGTTTCATAACTGATAAACAAATCTTTTTGCACAGTATATTTAAATATTTATCAAAACAAATCTAGTTCCTTAAAGAAAGGCAATGGTTTTCTAGCCACTCAGAAAAAAAGTCAAAGTCTTTCCAAAGCCTTACCAGGCCATACAAAACTTGTTGCTCCTCCTGTGTCCCCATTATGGTCATATTACTACATTCACTTCACACCAGCAATGCTGTCTTTGGTGTTTTTTCTCAAATACTCCAAACCTCAAGTCACTCTGGATTTCTGCATTCTGGCTGGATGGGATGCCAGGACTGCTGACCGATACAGGTCTAAGGCCCTCACGTCCTTCAGACCTCTGCTCAAACTTCACCTTCCAGGGATGTCCTCGCTTACATTCTACTTGAAACTGCAGCACCCTCATCCTGAGCTCTTCCGATTCACCTCCCCTATGTAGCTCTTCTTCATAGCATTTATTATGATCTCTGACATGCTGTATATTTTACCTGCTTATTTTTTTAGTTCGTCTCTGTGTCCCTCTCCTTGAATGTAAGCTCCACGAAGACAAAGTCCATTTTCTTCCCTGTCTTCCTTACTGCTCCTTTCTCAGTACCCGGAACAGTGCCTGGCCATACAACAGGCACTCAATAAAGATGGACTGAATAAAGGAATGAAACATTCAAGCCAGGATAAATGAGCACATGAACAACACTTACATCAGGGTATTATTGAGAGAATTAAATAAGATGAACTTGAGGTGTGCCCAGCAGGAAAGCAAATGGTAAACTGTATCATTAGTCTGCTTCTTGTCCTACATGTGGGAAATCATAGTAGTGGTGGTGACAATAACAGTAATAATGGCTAATATGTATTATACATTGTATTAGACACTAATTTAAGTATTTTCTCTGCATTAACTCATTTAATTCTCACAACAATTTTATGAGATAGGTAGGATTATCACACTCATTTTACAGATGAGAAAACTGAAGCAGAGAGTGTTAAGTAAATTTCCCAAGATTAAGGGCACAGCTGTGACTCAAACCCAGGCAATCTGGTTCCAGAGCCTATGCTTATGACCACCATGCAATACCATCTCCTGAAGTCCTGAAACTGAACATTTGTCCTTCCATCTAAAGCTTTCTTTGGCTTTTCTATTAGAAAATATTGCAATTTAAAGAAGCTAATATTCCCAAAGCTGACTTTTGATACAAACTCTGAGTTTATTTTCCATTAATAATAGGGGGCTGAGACAGTTTCTCCATCATTGGTAGCATGGCTCAAAGAATCGTTCTGCCAGTAGTATGGGTCAGACTGATCACTGTGATGCCTGACCACGGGGACTGGGAAAGGCCCACAGGTGCCGAGTGGCATTCTTCTGCCTCTAAACAAGCCCCTGCAGCCCAAGTGAATATATCAAAGACAGCAACATCTTTGCTGCTGCCATAAAGATTTCTAGGATTGTGAAGATCCACATTCTCCAGTAAGCTTCCCAGGTCTGCATGCTGCTTTTTTTCCAATAATGCCAAGGGCTGACTTTTTTAATAGCCAAGAATGCTTAGATCCATAAATGCATTGACAAGAAGCAACTTTAGTCTCAGCTGAAATACTGCTTCACCCAAGGTCAGGATTAATTTATACTCCTGAACTGGCCTCAAGTTAAGAGACATGTAGACAGCTTCATTGGCCTGATTTTCATCCCTTTATAAAGTCAACCACACAGAACTCTACAGTGGACTTATCCTAGACTTTAAGGGGAAGACGGCATTTGAATTAGGGCATTTGTGCAGAAGATGAAATGGGATTTATAGGCATCATATTTAAGTTTATTGAGTATTTGCAACACAAGAGCCTACATGTAACAAAGTTAAATGTGAATGGAAAATAAAAACCAGGATGAAAAAATATTTTTGAATAGTGGAGGATAAGGAATCTGGACTGACTTTATCTGACCAAAACATCTCCCAGTTATGATCTAGACTGGCAAATCTATCCCAGAGGCAGTCATGCACATGATAAACCATTTCCTGATGATAGTCTCCTTCAGATAAGACTTCACACTTGGGACACAAGACAACTCCACCCACATCCCCCTGCCATAAAGTCATTTTCAAGAATTCTGAATTCAGAGTATTTTTTACTTTGATGTAAATTCACATTTTCTATATCTATCCTAGCAAGACCATAGCATAAGACATGCTCTTAAACTTGCCCAAGGAGCAGCAAAACTCAGAAGACCTGAAAGAATGGTTTTAAAGCTTCTAAAATCTTCTCTGCTTACCATGTGACAACCACTTAGATTCAATTCTAAAAAAAGGTTTTGTCTGAGAAAATAATGAGTCTTAGGGATGTAGATATCATCTGTCACTGTGGGCTTGGGTCAGAGGTGGGATAGAATTGTGGAAATGTGTGGGACTTCTTGAGAACCTGGGAGCAAGTAGTGAAGGGGTAAAGAAACTCCAAAATGGAAATAGCTATGAGGCCACATCCTCATGCAAACCCAGGCTGTGAACCCCAGATCTACCTTAGGGAAATCTGCATGTGGAAATCATTGGGACAGTTCCATTGTGCAGTATAGGATTGTGTTTCCTTAGCCATGTGAAGTTAGCTGTGGCCAAGAGGTTTGCTTTTCTGAGTGAGATGTAAGCAGAAATGATAAGAATCATTGTGTGCTTCTGCTTTTCATCTGGCATGGTAAACAACAATTTTTAAGATGTGGCTGTTCCATAAGGCTGGGTCCCAGCTGATCTACAATGGACAGGTAAAGTAAATGAGAAAAAATTCTTTGTTGTTTTAAATCACTTAGATTTGGGGGGGGGGGGATATTTGTTACTGTGTATAACCTAACCAATGCTGACTGATACATCAGCAGAGCCAAATGTTGAAATACTTAAGCAGAAAATATATTTGGAATTAAAATAGGCCTTGGGAACAAGATACTCAGAACTTCATTTCCTATTAGGAAAGGTATTTCTGGCTCTTCTGTATGAAGTCAGTTGAAAATAACACAGGAAATTAAAAAAACAAAACAAAACAGAAAAACCCTCCATATTAGATGAAACTCATAAACAGACACAACTCTGAACCAAAGCCATAAAATGTGGCTGCCAAATGTCTCAAAAATTGGGACCGAGGCAGAGGAAAATAAAAACACGCCTTTGCAGATCTCAGGCAGTACTTGGTGCTCTTTAAAAGAGGTGGCCCATCCCACAGAACCAAAATCTTCTCCCTTCCTTGGAACAACAAGCTCAAGTGTGCAGTCAGTCTGTAGTGGCATCTCTAGACGGTGTTTGATGCATAGGTTGAAGACAGGAATGACTGGAACAAGGAAGCACAGATACACTGCGCTTGCAAGAAGCATGCAGAAAGCTGTGAATTGTGCAAGACTGTTAAATCTCAGATCTGTACCTCTGAAACAAATAATGCAATATATGTTAAGAAAGAAAAAAAGAAGAAGAAGAATGTAGCAGGAGGGGAAGAATGAAGGGGGGGAAATCGGAGGGGGAGAAGAACCATGAGAGACAATGGACTCTGAGAAACAAACTGAGGGTTCTAGAGGGGAGGGGGGTGGGAGGATGGGTTAGCCTGGTGATGGGTATTGAGGAGGGCACGTTCTGCAGGGAGCACTGGGTGTTATGCACAAACAATGAATCATGGAACACTATATCTAAAACTAATGATGTAATGTATGGGGATTAACATAACAATAAAAAATTTTTTTAAAAAAGAAGCATGCAGAAAGGGTGGCAGGTGATGTTGATGTTGTGGTGGCTGATCTTATTCAGCTGAAAAGAAAGTTTAAATCAGCGATTCTCCAACTGGGTTCCCAGACCAGCATCACCAATCCCACCAAGTCCTTGGGCGCTGGCCTGGGCCTACTGAATCAGAAGAGTGAAGCCATTATACTCTGTGCTTTCATAGGCTGACCAATGTTCTGATGCAACTCAAATTTGAGAACCACTGCTCACAGGGTTTTTCATATTCAGAATTTCACTTGAACCAGGCAGACCTGTCCCAAGACAACAGAATGAAATCTACACTGCCACTGCTCTAGCTTACTCTTCTGACCCTCCTTCACACTCTTCTTCTGTAAATATCAGGTCCCAATTTCAAAAGCTCTCCATACAAAACACAGAAAAAAAGAAAAGAAAAATGACCAATAAAACATAAAAATATAATTTTCACCAAAAAAATTGTACCAGAAGCAAGTGAAAATCAGATAGATAGTTTCTCATGAAAGTAAAATACAAACAGAAAAACAAAGCAACAACAAAAGAACTATGGCCTCTCTAAAATAAGAACTTATAAAAATATCTAGAGAAATATGTAATGTTAGTCTCTAAGAGAATGACACATTTACTTTCTTGGCATGGCCTGGAAAGACAGTGGGCTTCTCAGATAATTACCATACGCTGCATGGTGATGTATACACATTGTGCTGAGCAGTAACAGAACAGAACCATTGAAGGACATGCTAGTCAAAATAGGCTTAAGACAATGCACTTACTCCCCACCTAGCCCTACAGCCAAGGACTGTCTGCGAGTGTCAGTGTCGAGTGTCGGTTAGATGATCTGGAAGTTCCCTGCCTGGTGGGTGGGTGTGGAAGAGTACAGAAATAACTAAAGGTATTGATTGGTGAGCCCACCATTATTAACCAGGGTAAATAATGGTGTCACAAAATATGAGCTAGCATAAAACAACCCAAGCCAGTAATCAATCAAGAATTCTGGCCATTTCTCAGAGGATCAAAAGTGTGAGAGGTGGCTTGAAGTCCACGTAAATAAATGGGCAGCACTGGATTTTACTTTGTCAGCAGAAAAGACCATAAGGAACACCAGCTGGGAATACTTTGGCAGCAGGATGCACTGAGGATCAAAAGATGGCAGGAGAGTAAGAGGCACTCTCCCTAACTTTTCTCTCATCACACAGCAGAGGACCTAGATCAACTCTGGGAAGAAGGAAAGGAGAAGAAAGCAGAAGAATTTCCCAATTAATTGAGCTTAACACTAGAATCCTATGATTAATTATCTGAAAAAGATAGAATTATATCTAATTGACAAAACTTTTGTTTGCCGCTTATCATTGGGAATGGAGGAATGAAGGCACAATGAAATCAGCCATGTGCAATAAATAAAGCTGGGTTCTTTGCACACATTCATTATAGCAAGTAAATATAAACATCATCACACAAATGCCACCAAATAACTACAACAAAAAAAACTAAACAGAGGGCTTGTTAAAAGCAGAAAAGAGAAAATTAGAAGAAACAAGACCAATTATACCTATTACATCAATAAACATAAGCAGGACAAAACCATCTAATAGGAAAAATACTCTAAGATAGCAAACCAAAAGCCTCTTGAATAAAAAGAAACATCAAAAGAGAATCACAAATTCCCTGCTTAACTTAAGCAGAATTTAAACTTTCCGCTGATAAAAAATAATACACTCTGGAAAATTTTTTTAATATTTAAAACACTATTTGGAGATACTGGAAAATAACAAAAAGTAGGTAGAAACTAGAGAATATATGACACCTGAAAGAAAGAAACCAAACTGGTTGAGATCTACATTTATTTGGTACCTCCTCCTCCCAATGGCGCTCCCCAGCTCACACAGTAGAAGGATCAGAGAGAGCATTAAGAAGAAAGCAGGAGTCTTACTGAGCTGAGGAATCAGAATTTATAGTCTAGAATGACTGAAAGTTGAGGGGGAGATCCCAGAAAAGTGGGAGCCACAGAAGGGTGAACTCCAAAATCTTCACATAAATTTTCCCCAAATTTTTGCATGACTCCTGAAATACACATGCACAGGGCTAGCCAGCAAAGAGCCCAGCAAAAAGTGACAGCTGGATGATGGAAAGAACTGAGCAGAGATTTTGGCAGCCATCCACATTCCCATCAGATTAAGTATCTTGGGATTTCCACTGAAACTCTAGAAAGTTCATACCTCAAGGATAACTCATTCTAAAACTATGAGTATGAAATAACAGAAAATACATATATTGATCTCTGTCCCTTTTCTTGGCTGGCACAGGGCTCCTAAGTCCCTCGGAATTGACTGGGTAACAGGAATGCCTTTTGTTCTAATGAAACAATTCTTGTTGGGCTCCTGAATAGCTTCAGGAGGGGGGCTGGTGACCAGAAAGATAAAGCCTTGATTAGAAGCTTAAAACTTTCAGCTCTATCTCCATTGTCTGAAAAGAGCAGAGGGGCTAGAAGTTGAGTTAATGATTAATTATGCGTATGTGACAAAGCCTCCATAAAAACCCCAAAATTACCAGGTTCAGGGAGCTTCCAGGTTGCTGAACACATGAAAATTCTGGGAGGTGGCACAATGGTAAGGGCATGGTCACCATGAGAGAGGGATGAGGACATGAAAAGAGTGCATTGGCTTTTAAACTACCCTCACCCCAAAAAGCAAGGTACATCACTTCTACTCACACTTCATCATGCAAAGCAAAGCAGATTTCTATACTTAATTTGGATGACTATGGAGAGATGCAATTCTACCACGAGCCCACAAGGAGTGCATTTTAAAGCTTTTAAACATTTTAACGCTATAGGCAGAATTCAACTCCAGAAGTTATCAAAAGAGTAACAACAATAACAAAAATTAAGCAAAGCAGACTGATATGATCAATTAGTAACAAAACAGAAAGAGTAACAGAAATAAATACACATGTCTATTGCAGACTCCAAGTCTCCCCCAAATCAAATTCCTCTTTCTTTCCTAGCAATACCGTTTAGCTGGGTGCATGACAGCCCTGCAAAGACCACAACTTCCAGTCCTACCCATAGATCTGTGGGTCATGTGATTAAACGCTCACTAATGGATGTGAGTAGAAATGATGGGCGTCCCTTCTATGTTGCTAATTTTAAGGGAAATGTCTTGTTTGGTGTTTCCTCCCTTTTCCCTTCCCCATTATGGAACACAGACTTGGCAGTGTCCATCCCACTCTGGCCAAACAGATGAAGAAAGTGTCCTTGGGTGGGAAGAACTGCAAGGGAGGAAACTCACTTTTTGAATGACTTTGTGAAACAGAGCTCTGACCACCCCGGGGCAGCTGAACTTCTGTGTGACAGAGAACTCAACTTCATTCTGCATTAAGCCACTGTACTTTGGGCCCTTTTCATTATGTCAGCTTTTACCCAAATTAAAATTATCTAAAAGCCAATCTTTTAGGGGTGCCTGCCTGGCTCAGTTGGTATAGCATGTGACTCTTGATCTTGTGGTGTGAGTTTGAGCCCCATGTTGGGTGTAGGGATTACTTAAAAATACAACATAAAAATAAATATATAAAATATATTACATATATATAGGTATTTATAAAAAATAAATAAATAAAGCCAATCTTTTAAAAAGAGTATGAAATACATGGAGCTAGGTAATATAATCAGGTAAACTAGAGCCAGCACAAAATGAGGGTGGGGAACTAGCCTCAAATAATGAAGGAATTCAATGACATATAGCAGACACTTTCCTGACGCTATGCAAATAAATAAGACACCTGAATGAAATGATGTTTTTTCTATGAAAACATCCATTTCTAAAATCTGCCTCAAAAAATGTAGAACTGAAATGGTTTCAGAGGTGAATGCAATCAAATAATCAAGACAAATAAAATTCCAATAGTATATAAACTATCCCAAGCCACAAGAAGACAAATAACTCTTCCAAATTCTCTCTGTAAAATGAAAATAATTTTGACAATAGAACTCAATCAAGACAACACAAAAATAGAAAACTACATGTCAATTTACCCAGAATATCACTGTATAAATCATAAATGAAATATTATTTGCCTTCTCCAAAATACAATTCAGCAGCACAATGAAAGTAGACTATACCACAATACAAGAATATTTTGGTACTAAGAAACAATTTAATAGAATTATTTACATTAGTAGACAAAGGGAGAAAATTTGAGATGATCAAAGGATTTTTCAAACAAAACATAACATACATTCCTTTTTTAAATTTATTTTATTTATTTTATTTTTGTTTTCTATTTATTTTTTTTTAAGATTTTATTTATTTATTTGAGAGAGAGAGAGTGAGAGAGAGTGCACGAGAGGGGGTAGGGTCAGAGGGAGAAGCAGACTCCCCACTGAGCAGGGAGTCCGATGCGGGACTTGATCCCAGGACTCCAGGATCATGACCTGAGCTGAAGGCAGTCGCTTAACCAACTGAGCCACCCAGGCGCCCCATAACATACATTCCTGATTTGAAATATCTTACTATAATAAAATTAATAGAAATTTTTTTTGTTATAATTGTACAGATACAACTGTATGGCTCATTATATATATATAGTGTTATGGTTAATTATACTAGAACATCTATATTAGAATAATAAACAAGAGAAGGATGCCCCATCAGCACTTTCATTTATCATTGCTCTGGAAATTTGGGCTAGTCCAATTTAGCAAAAGAAGGAATAAATCATATAATGTTTAGAAAATAGGAGGTAAAATAATTATTTTTAGCATATGATACACTTTTTACCCTGGAAAATCCAAGAAGATCCACTGAAAAATATTTTAAAGAAAGCAGATAATTCAATAAGGTGCCTCATTTTAATATTAAGGTCAGCTTTTCAGTAGACAAGCAAGCTCCAAAGGTTGATGGGAAAATGTTATTTAAAATAATACAAAGCAATATGAACTACTACAAAAAAACTCTGAAAAATGTGCCATATTTATATGAAGAAAACTTTTAAATTTTGCTGAAAGACAGAAGACTAAACTAAATCAGATCGACTGCGTTGTTGACTTAGAAGGACGCAATATGATAAAAATGTTAATTCTTTCTAAATTAATCTATAATTTCAACAAAAAAACAATAAAAAAGGAAAATAATTTTTCTTTCAGACAAGAGGATTCTAAATTTCAGATGAAAAATAAATATTGGAGGTTAGCCAGAACAAATCTGTGAAAGAATTATGAGGGGGCACCAAACCAAATAGTAAAACATATGATAAACTTACAGTAATTAAAACAATCTGGTACTGGCACATAAATAAACCAGCCATTGGAAAATAGAGTTCAGAAATGGATCCAAGCCCACATGGGGATTTAATTTACAGAATGTGGCATTATCATTCATTGGGAAAATGATAGATTAGTTAGCAAATGGTGTTGTAGCAACTGGCTAGCTATTTGGAACAAAATAAACCTTGATCAGTGCCTTATTTATTACATAAAAAATGATTTACTTCCATCAAAAGTTTAAACATAAAATGAAATCATAAAAATAATAAACAACACGAGGATATTTGTGGTGCCGCCAGCTTTGCTTTTCTTTTTCAACATTCCTCTGGCTATTCGGGGTCTTCTCTGGTTCCATACAAATTTTAGGATTATTTGTTCCATTTCTTTGAAAAAACAGGATGGTATTTTGATAGGGATTGTGTTAAATGTGTAGATTGCTCTAGGTAGCATTGACATCTTCACAATATTTGTTCTTCCAACCCATGAGCATGGAACGTTTTTCCATTTCTTTGTGTCTTCCTCAATTTCTTTCATGAGTATTTTATAGTTTTCTGAGTACAGATTCTTTGCCTCTTTGGTTAGATTTATTCCTAGGTATCTTATGGTTTTGGGTGCAATTGTAAATGGGATCGACTCCTTAATTTCTCTTTCTTCTGTCTTGTTGTTGGTGTATGGGAATGCCACTGATTTCTGTGCATTGGTTTTATATCCTGCCACTTTACTGAATTCCTGTATGAGTTCTAACAGTTTTGGGGTGGAGTCTTTGGGGTTTTCCACATAAAGTATCATATCATCTGCAAACAGTAAGAGTTTGACTTCTTCTTTGCCAATTTGGATGCCTTTGATTTCTTTTTGTTGTCTGATTGCTGTGGCTAGGACTTCTAATACTATGTTGAATAGCAGTGGTGATAGTGGACATCCCTGCCACGTTCTTGACCTTAGGGAGAAAGCTCTCAGTTTTTCCCCATTGAGAATAATATTCGCTGTGGGTTTTTCATAGATGGCTTTTATGATATTGAGGTATGGACCCTCTATGCCTATACTCTGAAGAGTTTTGATCAAGAAAGGATGCTGTACTTTGTCAAATGCTTTTTCTGCATCTATTGAGAGAATCATATGGTTCTTGTTCTTTCTTTTATTAATGTATTATATCACACTGATTGATTTGTGGATGTTGAACCAACCTTGCAGCCCAGGAATAAATCCCACTTGGTCGTGGTGAATAATCCTTTTAATGTACTGTTGGATCCTATTGGCTAGTATTTTGGTGAGAATTTTTGCATCCACGTTCATCAGGGATATTCGTCTGTAATTCTCCTTTTTGATGGGGTCTTTGTCTGATTTGGGGATCAAGGTAATGCTGGCCTCATAAAATGAGTTTGGAAGTTTTCCTTCCGTTTCCATTTTTTGGAACAGTTTCAGAAGAATAGGTATTAATTCTTCTTTAAATGTTTGGTAGAATTCCCCTGGGAAGCCATCTGGCCCTGGGCTCTTGTTTATTGGGAGATTTTTGATCACTGCTTCAATTTCCTTAGTAGTTATAGGTCTGTTGAAAGGGGTCCTCTAAGCAAAGAGAGAGCCTAAAAGTAACATAGACCGGAAAGGAACAGAGACAATATACAGTAACAGTCACCTTACAAGCAATACAATGGCACTAAATTCATATCTTTCAATAATTACCCTGAATGTAGATGGGCTAAATGCCCCAATAAAAAGACACAGGCTATCAGATTGGATAAAAAAACAAGACCCATTGATACGCTATCTGCAAGAGACTCAGGCCCAAAGACACCTCCAGATTGAAAGTGAGAGGGTGGAAAACCATTTACCATGCTAATGGACACCAAAAGAAAGCTGGGGTGGCAATCCTTATACCAGACAAATTAGATTTTAAACCAAAGACTGTAATAAGAGATGAGGAAGGACACTATATCCTACTTAAAGGGTCCATCCAACAAGAAGATCTAACAAGTGTAAATATCTATGCCCCTAACATGGGAGCAGCCACTTATATAAGCCAATTAATAACAAAAGCAAAGAAACACATTGACAACAACACAATAATAGTAGGGGACTTTAACACCCCCCTCACTGAAATGGACAGATCATCTAAGCAAAAGAGCAATAAGGAAATAAAGACTTTAAATGACACACTGGACCAAATGGACTTCACAGATATATTCAGAACATTCCATCCCAAAGCAACAGAATACACATTCTTCTCTAGTGCCATGGAACATTCGCCAGAATAGATCACATCCTAGGTCACAAATCAGGTCTCAACTGGTACCAAAAGATGGGGATCATTCCCTGCGTATTTTCGGACCACAATGCTTTGAAACTAGAACTCAATCACAAGAGGAAAGTCGCAAAGAACTCAAATACATGGAGGCTAAAGAGCATCCTACTAAAGAATGAATGGGTCAACCAGGAAATTAAAGAAGAGTTAAAAAAATTCATAGAAACAAAGGAAAATGAAAACACAACTGTTCAAAATCTTTGGGATGCAGCAAAGGCAGTCCTAAGAAGAAAGCATATAGTAATACAAGCCTTTCTCAAGAAACAAGAAAGGTCTCAAATACACAACCTAACCCTACACCTAAAGGAGCTGGAGAAAGAACAGCAAATAAAGCCTAAACCCAGCAGGAGAAGAGAAATAATAAAGATCAGAGCAGAAATCAATAAAATAGAAACCAAAAGAACAGTAGAACAGATCAACGAAACTAGGAGCTGGTTCTTTGAAAGAATTAACAAGATTGATAACCCCTGGCCAGACTTATCAAAAAGAAAAGAGAAATGACCCAAATAAATAAAATCATGAATGAAAGAGGAGAGATCACAACCAACACCAAAGAAATACAAACAATTATAAGAACATATTATGAGCAACTATATGCCAGCAAATTAGATAATCTGGAGGAAATGGATGCATTCCAAGAGACGTATAAACTACCAAAACTGAACCAGGAAGATATCGATATTATTTTCTTTTATTAAGAGTTGGTGATGCAACAGTTTTTAGAAAGCACTTCATTATTACTTGTGTTTTGTATTCAATGTTGTGGCTGTCCATTGTGCAAAGTTTGATGCTGATGTCTTCTTGATCTTACCATAATGTGTTAAAGGAAGGTTTTCTGATGAAAACAAGGACTCATTTTCCTTCCTCAAATGGCTCTTAAATCATTTGCTGATTAAAATGTTAAGGGGATACACTTATCTAGTCCTATCATTAGGAATATCCACCAAGTTTGTACATGCACAGGCAATGAGAACACCATCATTTTTGGATGTCAATGTGAAAATGTGAAAAATATGCCTCTTAGAATCCATAAAATACGGTGCTCACTTCGGCAGCATGTATGCTAGAATCAATAAAATACGGTGATATGTATTTTTGCTATAACTGGAAGTCAATGCCACTTTTTAATGAAACCAAAATAATCCAAAAAAATAAGGGCTGCTCAAGAAAACATGCACATATGTATACAAACAACAAATGTGAAGTTATATACCTATGATAGTAATAGATGACATTTGTTTGGTACTTACTCTTGCCAGACACTATACTAAGCATTTTACATACATTATTTCATTCAGTCCTTACACAGTCCTACTTAACACACAATCCTATTTAAATCTTCATTTAATCCTTACACAATCAAAATTTGAACCCACTACCACTTGAGTATGCAATGAAAATATACCATCCATCTATCCCTAACTAATCTAAGCACTACAACCTCTCACTCAGCTGAGTAGGGGTCCAAATAGGTGGATAGAAACAGATTCAACTTGCCAGTTTCAGTATCTCACTCTCTTTCCTAGTAAAGGGCCTTGCACTTTGATGGGACTCAACAAATATCAATGGTTGAATGAATGCCAGCAAGATAAAATAATAGTCCAAATTGCTAAAATCTGTTGAGTGTGTAGTATATATAAGGCACTGTGCTAGGTGCTTTAAATAAACATGTTCTCCCTTAATCCTTAAAAAATAGTTTGCAAGGTAGGCATTTTAAAGAAGAACAAACTGAGCCTCAAAGAGGCTAAGTGACATGTCCAAATTCAGACAATCAGTAAGTGAGAGAACTGTATTTGTATGACAGTCAAAAACATTTTGTCCACCACCTTCCAATAGCCTCAAACAGCCTATACAATCATATGCCCTGAAGGTACATTTAAGATTACCTGGGATTCCTGCATTTTCTAGGTTAGAATATAAGTCAGAGTCTGAGTTCTCATGAATCTCTGAATGTCCCAGGAACAAATGAGGATGACTCTTGCTGAATCACCACTACAGTGTTCATGTACCTCTTGGGTATTCAAGTGGTTTGGCAGAATTTCCATTTCTCTTTTTAAACCTCTGACTCAATCTGCCTACCATAACCTAAACTGTAATTGAATTAGCTCTTAATAAAATGACATACATTTTGAATCTGTCTTCACTGTAGCTTCAGAAATTATCCCTTGCCAATTTTTCTGGGTTAAATAACACTTTGTGTCAGGTGATTAGTGAGGAATTCTGATGTCACTCATTTTACTCTGTATGTGCCTCCCAAAAAAGGGAGAATTGGGATATAAATGACTGTGCTATAGAAACATATATTAGTTTAGGTTTGTAAAGTTGTACTAACAAATCTTTAAGGCCCAGCTCAAATCATTCCACCTCCAAGAAAGCTCAGATTCCCTTGTTTCTCTCATTTCAAACTCTCATAGCAACTTGCTTATAGTTCAGTACTTAACACAGTCTACTTTCTTTTCTTTTCATAGTCTACCTTCTATTAAAATTATTTATGTGCCCCCCCCCACCTAAATTGTGAGTCCCTTGTGTCCCTCTTACTTATTTTTCCTTGGGTCCCTTATGGCACCACTTTTTGTATATGGAATTTGCTCAACAAATATTTGTTGAAGTGATCCAAATGTTCAATATTGAACACTTTTATTCCAGTTTTGACTTTTTTATCATGATCTGATTAGTATAGTTAGCTGTTTGAAATAATAGCCTAAGAAAATTCCATTCTTTCAGTTTCTACTTTTTAAAATAATATACATACAATGAAAACAAATCCCAGAGCCCGGCATCTTTCCAAGTACACCAATAGTTGCTTTGCCTTTTTTGGTGGCATTGAACGAAATCAATCAGCTTAACCCTTCACAAAACCCAGTGGTAAGAAGTGAGTAGAGTTTGGTGAAGTTATGGAGATTATTGACCTATAAATGCTCCAACTTTCCCATGATGAGCTTTCTCTTGCTCACTGTGATTTCTGGAAATTCCTTACCTTATCCGCCCTTGGCACAATGTGCTCTGTAGTAGGTACTCGGTATTTAATGAATTGAGTTGAATTACTCTTAGTTCCTAGATTCATTTACCAGAATTCAAACTAGTGTGTCTTAGAAAATTCTATGATAATGGGTTAATCACTGAGCAAATAGCCAGAGAAGGCTTCTAATTTGTGACCAATCCCATGCTGAATGTAGGGTCTGAGAAGTCTTCTTTAGAACTGCAAATTAAACCATATTGGCATGGTTCTGTTTTGCTACAACTTAAATCCATATTTTCCACATACTGTAAAATTCCTTCTAAATCTATATGACATTCAAACATTTTAAAAATTAAAAAAGTCATAATTAAGCAACTGAAAATATTCTTGGTATGTATTTGGTATCTAAATAATTACTGGAAGGACTTTTCAAAAAAACCTCAACCAATATATTTGGGAATGATTATGGCCCAGTGGCTTAGGTAGATTTGACAGTGACCTACTAAAATGTCCTCTAGATGCTCCCATTGAAAAATGAAGCAGCAATGTACACCTGAAGAATGCAGTTACCTCTGATTCAATTTTTTTTCATTAACATTTTCTGTGGCTCTTACCTGGCTCCTGACTTCACATACTTGAAGAGTTGTCATGGGCAATATTAGACTTGTCTGTGTAGACCCAGGACTAAAACAAGAACCAAATTAGTGAAAATTACAGAGATACAGTTTTGGGTTTAATATCTTACAAAATATTTAATTATTATAAATTATATAACTACCAAAAATTTATTTATACTCATTGACTTTTTTCTAATAGTAAATATAGAACTTTGAGCATGAAGATGGAAATTTTTTAAAAGTCATTCATAGTCCTGGGCGCCTGGGTGGCTCAGTTGGTTAAGCGACTGCCTTCGGCTCAGGTCATGATCCTGGAGTCCCAGGATCGAGTCCCGCATCGGGCTCCCTGCTCAGCAGGGGGTCTGCTTCTCCCTCTGACCCTCCCCCCCCTCATGCTCTATCTCATTCTCTCTCTCAAATAAATAAATAAAATCTTAAAAAAAAAAAAAAAAAGAGTTAAATGACTCACTTTAAAAAAATAAAAATAAAAAAAATAAAAGTCATTCATAGTCCTATCAAGAATCACTGTTATCTTTGTGACTATCATATATATGCTATTTTAAGAAAACAATTTTCTCTCCTCAGAACAATGGATTGAGCTGTATGGGAAGTTGGGGAACCCCAAGTTTGGAGGTGTGCAAACAGTAGCTGACCTCTCTGTCAAGACTTTAGGTGGAGAGTTGGACACATGAGCCCTTCTAGAACTATGCCTTGGGAGCCAATGCCATGACTGTGAGGGTCTTCTGTTTCATATGTATACATATTTCTTTCATATTCACCGGTTTTATTACTACTTTCATATGGATGGTCTCTCCTTTTACAGACCTTTTTTTTAGCCTTATTGAGGTAAAATTGACAAATAAACCTGTATGAGATCTAAAGCATACATGGAGTTTATTTGATATTCATATACATTGTGAAAAGATTCCTCCCATCTAGTTAATTAACACATTCAACACCTCACAGATTTACTTTGTGTGTGTGTGTGTGTGTGAGAGAGAGAGAGAGAGAGAGAGAGAGAGAGAGAGAGAGAGAGAGAGAGATCCGTACTTATTTTTATTTGCTCTTTCAATGAATGCTAAGAATTCACATTGCTAACATTAAAAGTGGCCCTAGGGGCACCTGGGTGCCTCAGTTGGTTAAGCGTTGGACTCTTGATTTCAGCTCAGGTCATGATCTCAGGGTCATAAGATAGAGGCCCACTATGGGCTCTGTGCTCAGCACACAATCTGCTTGAGATTATCTCTCTCTCTCTCTCCCTCTGCTCCTCCCCCTCCAAATAAATAATAATAATAATAAAAAGTGGCCTTCATCCTGGAAAATCTAGGAAGTAGAAAACTAGAAAATCTTTAAGACCCCTTCCTCCGTGCAGGTTTAAGGAAAGAACTGGATGTTTTTCTCCCTTGCGCAGTACTCATCAGCATAATAGCTCTCCCATATTGAACCCTGAAATGAACCAGCCCTTCCTATGCTGTACCCCACACAACAGCCCTTTGACTAGGCACTACTTTATTTTTCAATGGGGCCATTATAGATGAAGAACCAAGATTTAGGGAAATGAGGCAACTTATTTGCCTCATTCCACAGAGGGAAAACAAAAACAAAAACATCCCGTCCCTCCCACAATTGTGCAGACTCCACCTGTGACTCTGAAAGTAAAAAGGCTGCAGTGGTTTTGGGTTTTGCACGTGAACGCCCAGATGCATGTGTCAGGTGTCCTGACAGTCTGCAGCAGCCTGGCCAGACCGAACCCTGCCCGCCCAGGCTCGCTCAGTCCCGGGTCCTGATTTTCAGGACCAGGGACACCGCCTGGGCTTTCCTGGAGCTGGGCGAGAGCCACATTCCCAGCCCTCTCTCACCCAGGCTCTTCTGTCCATCTTCCCAGAAACATCCCGTTATAGAGAGACCTCGAGTGGTCTCCAGTCCTTCCCAAAGGTGAATATAGTCTTGGCCCCTCAAAGTCACAGAGCTTTCAGGCTGGGCGCCCACTTGCCTGGCAATTCTGAGCTGTGAGTTGGCAACATTTTCCGGCTCACAACACGGCGGAGAGCAGACAGACCTGGGAATGGTTATCGGCCAAGAGCTTCAGGCGAACAGCTAATCCAGTCCTGGAAGGGGGCACTGGTAGTTAAGCCCTTTAATGGCCTCAGTCCTATGATAATTAGTCCTGGCCTGGAGCTAGCGAATAGCGAGCCCCTCTAACCTGAAACGGAGCCTCATCCACTGCTCAACGCTAATCCCTTGCACAATGAAAGCCGAACTAATTCACTGGGTAAACACCCTCTCCAGTTACTTACAAGCTGTCTTATTTCAGCCCCAAACCAAATAGAGAGGCGGCCAGTGACTGGAGAGAAAATAAAATATTAAGAACTCATTTTGCCTGAACCCTCCCCCCCCGCCCCCCGCCCCGGGAATGCTTGCCTATCACAGTATTTTGTTATGGCAATCCGCACTGACTAATATAGATGGAAATAATTTCATTTTAGAAAAATTCTTCTACACTTATAAACCTGATTTTTCATTTACTTATAAAACTGCTTCACAAATATTCAAGAGTGGTCTCCTCGATGCCAGGCGCTGTTCTAGGCATTAGGCATAAGAGGAAGAAAAGCCGGATATGCTTCCACTCTGAATTCTATGGGCAGAACAGTGGGTGCTGGGTCTGCACAGAACTCAAACACTATGATATGCACATTTATGGGTCAGGCAGGGGTTTTCCTGTGGAGAGAGTTGCCTGAATTAGCCAGCTAACTACATTTAGGAAACATACACCATTAGCACAGCCCCATTTTAAGTCTAGTAGAAAGAGATTAAGAAAAATAGAGAAAACTTCCTGGACATGAATGCTACTAATGGCATTTTCTCAGTCCCAACACCTTGCCTTTCAGAAACAGCAATAACAACATCCTAAACTTTCAGTAGAAGGTGACATTATTATAGAAAAGAAGATTGTTTGTCCAGGAAGCCAAGATGAAAGCTCCACATCTCAGTTTATAGAGCAGAACATAAGAATTGTTCTCCTTTGAAAAGTGAGAAGATTCAAAGTATCTATATTCCTGTGCTTGAGGCAATCAGATAGTTCTTAAATGCTGACTATGTTTACTCTGTTTTAATCTGAAAAATTCTTAGAAGAGTTGCATTGGAATCTGGGATTTTTATGTTTCACAAATTTAGCAAAAGGGAAAGAAGTGTTTTGCTAACCATCATCAGCACACAAGAGTCATTATCTTTCAAAAAGCAAGCCATTTGCACAAAAAGAATCAACTCTTTCCAAAGATGTTTTCCACGGTGTCTTCTGCAGATTTTTGGGATTAAACTGAAATTGTTAAACTCCTGGACCTGCTCTTGATCTGATTTTGGGTTTCTTGAGAGGATGAACAAAATGCATCATCTCCTGGACACAAATGTGGTCTCCAGTGGATAGCCCTGCATCAATCAATGCTTACTAAGCTCCACTGGTGCCAGGCAGTTATCTACATCCTAGATGCAGACTGCCTAGAGGCAAATGAGACAGACCCCTGCCCTCCAATGGTTTACAAGCTAACACTCAAGACAGGCAGGCAGACAAACATGAGAGGGTATATCATTGGCATCGCATTAATGGGGAATTCATACATACTCATCACAGAATACAGAGAATCATGGAACAGACATAGGTTTTCAGGCTGAACTTGGTTTGGATTCTAGCTGCTTTCTAGCCTTGTGAGTTGGTGCAAATTATTTAACTTCTCTGAGCCCCAGTCCCCTCATCTGTCACATGGAAGAGCAATGTCCAAAGGCACAGGGTAGTTATAAAGATTAAATGTTAAATTCTAACCAGTTGTCTAGCACACTGCCTGGAACTTTCTGGAAGTCCAATAAATGTTTGCTCTGTCTCTTTCAAATAACTGTCAATATTATTTGTATAAATCGCTTATTTTATCTGAGCTATATATGATTAGCTTCAAGTGTTCAGAAATCCAAATTTATTCAGAAATCAGAAATCCAAGTGGGCTATGGTATGGGCAATTGAGGTATTTCTTGTAATACTCCCAAGAACTTGGTTTTATGCTCAATATTTGCTTGATTTTTCAGAAAGCTGTGCTTCAGGATGTGGGCATACCATGAATCCAGCAGAGATGGAAGATGCCTCTCTCCAAGCCAGGGAGTGGCTAAATTAGGAGGTAGCAGGTCTGCCTTGTCAAGAGAGGGTGGATCCTGGTGTCAAGAAGTCAAGAGGTCTACAGCAGTCTTCACCACTCAGTCTTCTGACCCCAGTTGGAAATCTGATGGGTACAGGTGACGCTGGGTCCATGGGACAGGGGTGGAAGAGTAGAAAAGAATAGGAATCCCACCAAGAAAGGGTTAGAGACGGCAGTGACACTTAATGACAGTAGAGGCTCAGGTGCCAGAGGACCAGGCAGGAAGTACAGGTGCCACCAAAGGGGTGTCAGGTCCATTAACAGTAGGGACCAGGAAGAGAAGACAGGCTGATGGCCTGCAGCTGGATCCAGCCAGCTCTCAACATGCTACCAGTGATTCCCTTTGAGGACCTGTGGCTCTCGCCATTGTACTGTAAGCTGTGTCATACCCACCTCATGCTAGAATGTCCACTACCACCTGCATTGATTCTGGGACTCCTGACTTTGGTTTCCAGTTTACCTAATCTGCCTTTTTTCTGAGACTTCTTTCACGTCCCAATTTTAGTTTCTGACTTGGGTTGCCTACTTTGAAACTCTACTCAGCTTAAACTCCTACCTCAGTCCAGGAGGCTGGGATCTTGAGCCCTGGGGGCCTGGACTGGGCTGGGGTTACCTGATTCTTGCTGTGGGCATGGAGCCAATGATAATCTGAGAGAATGTGTCTGGGGTGAAATTGAAGGGAAAACAAATCACATAATCCACCATGGGAAGGGGTGCAGCTAGAGAGGAGGCGGCAAGCAGAGAGTATTTTTATGGCAGCCCTCAACCCTGAGAGAGGAAGAGTTGTGACAGGCACCAAGCTTGGACACACCCATAGCCCCATGATCTCTGATTAGTAAACTGTGCCAGGATGGATTTTAACAGTACAGAGTCACTATTCTACTTCAGGGTCCTCAACTAAGCTGTGGCAACCTGCATTCTTGGGACTGGTTCTGGGGTTACAATGCTTTTCCTATAGCTATAGCTTGGCCCTAGACTGAGCTGATACTATGGATGCAAATAGCCTTCTCTCAAGATTTCCACCCTCTTAACTACCAAGAGCAGGTGTTTTAAGGGCTCACATTCTTGGGCGGCAACCGCTGAGACTCTCCTTGTTCACTGGGATCATGGGGTTCCATTTTCAAGGCCCACTGTTTGAAACTTTGCACATGTGAACACGTGAACACCTTGAACATTTGTCAAGGAAGTGGCATATCAGGATACAAGAAGCTGTCTTTCTGTTCATGTGTTTCTACCTTCATGTCACAATGCTCAAGCTGTGTGGAGACCACTTTCATCAGAAGGCAATTGAGGATCTACTCAATAATATTATAATAACATCCTATGGTAACAGATGGTGACTACTTATTGTGGTAAGCACTGAGTAATGTATGGAATTGTTGAATCATTATGTTGAATACCTGAAACTAATATAATATGGTATGTTAATTATACTTAAATAAAAAATAAATAATTATAGATAAGGAGAAAAAAACAAAACAAAAACTGATTCACAGATACAGAGAGCAAACTGCTGGTTGCCACAGGGGAGGGATATGAGGGGATGGATGAGACAGGTGAAGGGTATTAAAAGGTACAATATTTCAGATTTGAAATAAATAAGTCATGGGGATGTAATGTACAGCACAAGGAATATAGTCAGTAATATTGTAATACGTTTCTACGGTGACAGATGGTAACTAGATGTATAGTGGTGACTATTTTCTAATGTATATAACTATCAAATAACTATGTTGTACACCTGAAACTAACACAATAGTATATGTTAATTATTCTTCAACAAAAAAATAAATAAAAGCTGAAAAAAATGAAGGCAATTGAAGGAGGTACTAGAGGTTTTCCCAAATCACTGATATTCTGCATCCTCAACTGTGAAATAGAATATATCATTCCTAAGTCACAGGGGAAGAATAATTGTGGAGTCTATACTGCTGAATCCCTATTGAATGTTTTCAGGATAGAAAGAGAACACTGGGGTCACACCAGTTAGATTTTAGCAGTTACCAGGGAAATCTGAAAACTATGGTCACCAGTGAAAACAGGATAGTCACCCCTACCTTTGGAATCTGTACACCCCATGATCTGAAAGCACAGATAATTAAGTGAGTTAAGATGACAATTCTAAATCTTGACCACATTGGTGAGCTTTCTCATGTTTCCCCAGATGACGTGGGAGTCTAAGGGTGACAGGCCAGAGTTAAGGGGAGGGCCTAAGGGTTTCTGAACACACTCTCTCTGTACTTCCCCATAGTCTGGTCCCTAACTTCTGCTGATTCCCAACTTTAGACATGTGACTCATAAGCTCCTGGATTCTCAGCTCCGTCCTCTGTGAGGGAGATGGAACTCATGTGACTGACCTGTGTTTTAGGGTTATGCTGAGGATCAAGTAACATAATGGACAGAAAGAAGTCTTGTAAAGTACCACACACATGCAAGGTATTATATTTAAGTAAGTGCTTAATAACTAATTTTACATGAAGATAACAATGTTTTTTAATACTTAAATTTTCTCAGCATTTTCCAGATTTCTGTGTTTGACAAGTTAATCCTCAATTCTATGTTATCTACTTTATCAGCCAATAGACAATCTTGGTCTCCTCAGGAAATTTAGTGAACAATGAAACAGATATAAAGGCACAATTTGGATATTTCAAGTTCAAAGACTTGTCTAAAGTATTAACTTCTTATAGAGAGCTTAAGTCAGCTGTAATCATATAAGATCTCAGATGTGGTGGAGACTCTTTTTTCAGCTTATAATATAGGGATGATAGGCTTGGGGAAAAATAACTTATATTATTATTGATAGAAATGCAAAGTTATTATACACAATGTTGGTTTTCTGAGCATGTTTCATGTACACATTTATATCTAGCTATTTACCAGTTTTTGAGTCCATTAATTGGTTCTCACCTAATATTCTTCTAAGAAGGTGCCCATCAGATCAGAACTGAACCTTTCTGAGGAGCTCAAAGCCAACAGTCCCTTTCCTGATAAGGATGGTCCAGAATATTACAAACTAAATACTGGAGGATCTGTGGGCAGCAAAGGCCTGTAATTAACAGGACTTTACAAGTACTTGGTGGTGCCAGGATATTTATAGCTGTTGGAAGTGGTTACAGACAAAAACGGCCCAGATCAGCAGCCATTGCCCTATCTCGGAGGATCATCAAACCCTCACCAGCAGAATCTGATTCTCCATCAGATTGGAATGAGCCAGGTCCTGGAGACCTCTTAGACATATCACTATGGGGCAGACAGAAAGAGTCCCTCAGTAATATAAAAGCATTTGACATTAGGGAATTCCAAGTTGTGCCATTGAGAAAGCGTGGCTTTTAGAGTCTGGAGGCAGGCATTAAGAAGGGACACAAACATTCATGTTCTGATGCCAGATAGCCCCCACCCCAGGGGCTGAATAGGACTGGATTGGGGCAGGGGGTAGACACTGGGAAGAAAGCTCAGACAAAGACCAGGCACCATGGAACAAGATTAGGGCCCTAGGGTACAAGGTGAGAGTTCAGACACAGAAAACAAGGTTAGAGCTACAATCCTGGAACCGGATTTCAGGACAGAATATAAACAGTAGCAAGTCCCATGAGACTATGAAATCTAGGAAACTGCTGGAGCCAGATAGGTAAAGAGCAAAGATAGGCCTGAGCCATAGGTGGAAATGGTTGAAAGACAGCTGGGAGGATAATTTGCCTAAGGGTAGGCTTTCGAGCATCACTTGTTTCTGGAGAAATGGTCACACAGCATGAGCCTGGGCAGGTATAGCGGGGCTGGCCATACAGTGGCTGACGGTCAGTGCCAGGATAACAATGTGGGGTAAGGTTGGGCAAGTTAAGTTAGACTTGTCAGAGAGAGAGCAAGGTAGGGTCCCCATGACCTGATTTGGTGTCAAGAGGACTGAGGTTTTGGACGCGTGGGTGACTCAGTTGGTTAAGCGACTGCCTTTGGCTCAGGTCATTATCCTGGGGTCCTGGGATCGAGTCCCACATTGGGCTCCCCCTGCTCTGCGGGAAGCCTGCGTTTCCCTCTGCCTCTGCCTGCCACTCCCCCTGCTTATGTGCTCTCTCTCTCTCTGTCAAATAAATAAATAAAATCTTTAAAAAAAAAAAAAGAGGACTGAGGTTTTGTTTCTGTCATGGAGCTCTAGCCTCACCCAAGGGGGACCTTCCTCCGGGGACCTTAGTCCTAGGATAGCCAAAGATGCTCTAGATCTTCTGGAAGAGATGACCCTCATCCAGCTAGGAGCCTTTTGTTTCCAGATTACATGGGCTTGTCCCTCAGGGCTAGGATCTCTGTCTCATGGCCAATGGCTCATTGTTACCTAATATCCATGCTTGCCTTCTAACTGACCAGCAGACTGATTTTGTTGGGACCAGTGCTGTGCCTGGCTTAAAAACCAAACCAAACCAAGCAGATTTCCAAGTCCGTTCATGAATATGCATAGCCTTATGATGTTCTGGTAAGTAAAGTATATAAGCTGAAGTTAATGGGGGAAGACTCCCTGAGCACTGGAAATTGCCGAGTAGAGTGCTTCTGGCAAGAGCCTTAAAAAGGGGACTGACTTGCTGCACATATACCTTTCTACATGTGCCTCTTTACCCATTAACCTTTTCCTTTCCTCTTCTTTTCTCTTTACTCCTTCTCCTTCTTCCTTCTTCTTGCTTCCTGCCTGTACCTCTGATGTACTTGCTAGAGCTACAGTGATAATTCTGCAACCATGAGGCAACCCTGAGGATAGAAACCATGCTCTAAGGATTGCAGAGCACCAGCAACAACGGTCTTAGATGCCAACTTTCAGGCTTCATATGACAGACCCACTCCTTTTCCATGTTACTGTAGTTGGGCATCAGTATTTCACTGCTGATCCTGATCCTGATTAGTGCATATCTCTTCTAGCTGGACCAGTTATGGTAGGGATGGGAGGCTAGATGGAGGGAGGAAGAGTCTCTCTCACTTTAGGAGACCTCTTGCCTTTAGTTGCCATAGGTGGGTAATAGGATTTTCAGTGATGACTTCTTTGACTCAGTTGTCCTCTCCAGCTGGGAGACTGGGAGGAGGTGGACTTTTGGGAGAACACAGTGTCTGGAGGACCACACCACCAGTATAGAATAAGCAGAAGCTGACACTGCCCTGGCAGCTCCATCCAGAACTCACCACTGCCCTGCCACCCTCCTCTCACCCTGCCCAGAGAAGTCTGCTGATCCAGGGACCACCAACCTGAGCTCTTAGCGAGGCTGATGAACTTTCCCACCCTGAAGGGATTTTGACAAGGCCTTTTTCTCCAAGACTCCAAAGTTTGTGTCATGTAGTCTGTCTCTTGATATTGTTTATATATTGAGGAGAAAAAATACTGGCTGATTTCTTTAAATTAAGAACTCCTGGTCTGGAGAGTGTGAGCTTTTGAGAGCCTGATATTCTTGATCATGTCCCTAGATCTGGGTCTTCTCGACTTTTGGAAATTTAGTTTTCTGGCCCTCAATCTAGTCCTGCCAGTTCTCCAGCAGGAAAAGTCCTGCTTTTGTGGGATTGAGGGATGATGCGGGAAGAGAGTAAGAGATGCTAAAAGTTAAAAGCCTTTCTCAAACTTTCCACAAGATCTAGGTGATGTGATTACAGATACTTGAAGAACGTATTCCTTTTCTGCTTTATTCCTGAATTAACATAATTAATCATGTATAACATATATTTACTATAAATAATGTTTTTCTGTTCAGGCTATGATGCATCACTTATAGACAGCACAGCAAACCCCTTCCAGTGCTCCCACTTTCTTCCTCTCCTTCCCCACCTCAATCCCCCAAGCCCTGCGTCTGCTAAAGGCCCATTAAAGAAATCATTTCTCACCCTGCCCCCACCAGCACTGCACACCTGGTAATAAATAATATGATCATTGCCTAACAGGCACTCGGAAGAGCCCTGTGATAAATAAAGAGACTTCTCATCTCTCCACAGGCTCTGTAGGGAGGGCTGGCAGAGGAGAGCTCGCTATTAAAGAACTCGCATAGCCACAGGCAAATTCTCTCACGCATCTCCTTGTGGAGACCTTTTCTTAAAAGCTGAGATTGCTCTGATGGTTCAAGGTGCTATTGAGCTCTAACTCCAGTCACAGCATCTGAGATGATGCTTGTGTCTGATAAGGTTGCTGGAGAATAATGTGAAGGAGAGAGGCCTGGTAATGGCTTGCTGTAAGGATGGGACAAGGCATCTTTGCCCAGAGCCTGAAGACAGAAGCACTGCTCTTGCAGGAAGGCCTCCCCTGCCCCACCCCCAAATTCTTTTCCATTTTTATTGCATTAAAAAAACACTCTCTAAACATGCACTTTAGAAATCATTTTTTTCCCCCTAGCTCCAAGCTAGTAATACTACTCACCAACTGATTTTATATCATGAGAGGTTTTGAGAATAATTCTGCTTTTCTCATTCAGGTTTTTTTTTTTTTTTTTTTTTTTTCCTGTTTTGTATTGAGAAAACCAGAGGGAACAATTGTATTTTGTGCCTTCCTTTTTCTCCATTGTGTGGTTGTTCCATAGAATTTTCTACCTTATCTTATTCTTTGGCTTTCAAAATCTTTTACAAAAACAAAAAAAAACCCACAGCCATTATTTCGTGGTATTTTCTTTTTCTCTTTTCATTTTCCTATCTGTGGTCTGTGGTCTTTGGGACCTCTCTCTCTCTCTCAATTAGGATTCTTAAAGCAACCTGGAGACAACAGAGGAAGGATTTTATTAGTTTGCCTTGCTCAGTGTGGCCAGAAGCCGAGATATCCTGCCTACAGAACCAGAACAGGTGCAGTGGAATGGTTTGGGGGCTGTTACAACACACTTGTAATTCCCCCATTCTTTTCTCTCTCACTTTTGGACTCCAGGAGATACAACATAGGTAAGGCCTAAGAGTTCTGTGAATCAGAGATCTAATTCCTTCCAAGTGTGTATGCGTGCGTGCATGCTTGTATGTGGTGGGGGGGTGGTGGGGAGCAGCATTGGTAGATCCAGGCTGTTTTTCACTAATGCCCTTCTCTTCCCCACTGTTTGAGGCCATTTCTATGGGTGAATAAGTTAACAAGAATACTTGCTCAGACTCAGAAGACATAAGTACTTGTTGCTTAACTCAAAGAACATAACCTTGGGTAAAAATTAGCACAGGCAGATAAATAATGGATTAATAACACAATAGTGTTATAGTCAAGTTCTGGACCACGTGGTACATACACCAAATGCTGGTGGAACCCACAGTGGTGAAGGCTTGGATAATCAAGGCCATCATTAAGGTCAAAGTGGGATTTATGTGGGCCTTGAAGGATTAAAAGATCTCTTCTTGACCATGGGCTTCCAGAGAGAAGCCATTTAACACCAGTCCTCCATTATGGGTTGTCTCCATGACTATGTAATGCCTGGAGCCTGTTGCATAGGAAGGTGAACATATATGTTTCTATGATTCCAGCTTCCAGGTCCCATTTTGAATCTCCACGAATACTTGCTTAGAACAGAGGGCATTGGATCTGGCATTACTTCAGTACTGATGGTTTCTGACCCACTCCCCATCAGCAGGAATAATATCAGACCTGCTCTATACAACTAAGGCTCCAACATGGGTGATGAAGTACAGGAAATTAGATGAGACCTAGAAGCCAATTCCAGTTCTCCCTGTCTATAAATCACCAGCATCAACCTAGGGTGAATCCTTTCCTATTCTCAAACTTCCACTCCCTCACCTATTCTAAAGATTTGATGAGATGGATCCTAGGGTCCTTTTGGGCTACAGCCCTCAGGATGCTGATGGCCATGTCCTGGAGGCCAGCCATGCTTATTGGCCTTGCAACAGTTTATGGTATTGACAGTTGGCAATTGCAAATACTCCCTCCTGAGTTGTACAAAGATCCAGCAGAATTTTCAAACCCTCATTTCTGGTGTGGCCAGTAGGTAATAGCCAAGCAGGCATCTAGGATTAGAGATTTATTTATTTATTTATTTTTGTTTGTTTACTACTGGGTTTTTTTTTCCTGGTTTTTTTTTATTATGTTATGTTAATCACCATACATTACATCATTAGTTTTTGATGTAGTGTTCCATGATTCACTGTTTGCGTATAACACCCAGGGCTTCATTCAGTACGTGCCCTCTTTAATACCCATCACCGGGCTATCCCATCCCCCCACCCCACTCACCTAGAGATTTCTATTCACAGAAAAGAACAACAGGATTCTAAGGGAGAGTTTTTGGCATGATCGCAGTGAGTGCTGTCCTGTAATGTATAGCCTCATTTGAAGGGAAAATATGGGAATAAAGTCTGAGACTAGAATCCCTATGGTTAAATTCGGAAGTCCAGGGCAGCATGTAAGAAATTCCAGGCGATTTAGGAAAAGAAAAATCTATAGCTTTAAGTCATTTCAGAAAAATCAGCCGCTCAAGTGGTAGATCTGAGGCGTGGATAAGCTATATAATTTGTGGGGCCCTGTGCCAAATGAAGATGTGGAATCCCTTGTTCAAAATTAAGACTATCAGGGCGCCTGGGTGGCTCAGTTGGTTAAACAGCTGGCTTCATCTCAGGTCATGATCCCAGGGTCCTGGGATCGAGCCCTGCATCGGGCTCCCTGTTTGGTGGGGAGCCTGCTTCTCCCTCTCTCTCTGCTGCTCCCTCTGCTTGTACTCTCTCGCTCTGTCAAAGAAATAAATAAAAATCTTAAAAAAAAAAAATTAAGACTATCAACTGGCAACAGCAGAGCATTAAACCAGCAGGGGGCGCTCATAAGTGTGGGGCCCCCTGCTACTGCACAGGATGCCCCCCCAAGCAGTTGGCTCTGCTGGGCACCTCCTCTCATGGAAGAGGTAAGAATGCTGATTACTGGTCTTGCAGAATGAGGAAAGTCCAAAAAGGTCATTTTGCTTACTTTGTGCAATGAGCTTAGCACAGTATCCAACTGACTGAGTTCCACACACAGGGTGAGTGTAAGACTGAAATTTTCTAGGTGATTCTAATTTAAAGCATTCTCTAGTATTATTGCCCACTGCCTGACTATGTTTTACTGTCTTTTTGTTGTTTTGTTGCTCAGAAAGCACAGACATCAAACATATAAAATATGTTCACTAATTTTTGGTCCCTTTATTTCAATACAAAAAATATGTATTAGATTGTTGTTCTGTGTTATACAAGAAGATGCAAGGGGTGCTGAGGACATTGCCCTGGCCTCCAAGGAATGATGATGCTCATCCATTCATCAGAGCAGGCCCAGTTGTACCTCTCCATAGCGATACTTTGTCATGCATCAAAAGATGCAACTTTATGTATTTGGACACAACAAAATGGACTTCTTTAACAATAGTTTATGAAGTGGACCTGTGACCTTTTTAGGCTTAGCACTCTGGAGTTCGATAATTTAACAGTGACCCAAAGATGCTTAAAATGTTTTAGTTGACAAACTGAGGGTTCTAGAGGGCGGGGGTGGGGGTGGGGTGGGGGGATGGGTTAGCCTGGTAATGGGTATTAAAGAGGGCATGTACTGCATGGAGCACTGGGTGTTATACGCAAACAATGAATCATGGAACACTACATCAAAAACTAATGATGTAGTGTATGGTGATTAACATAATAAAAAAATATATATATATATAAATGTTTTAGTTGAAACTTTTTGCTGAGACAAAAATTTGAATCAAGGCTGTAGGCTGGAGTGGAGGAGCCAGGCACTTATATTGGCCACTTGCTCACATCTGCCTTTATTTGTGGCTTTGGATTTTTTCATTTATGATTACCTATATAGTTCACAGGACTAATTCTATAATGCAGCAGTATTTACAAGGTGGGGAATTAATGAGGGACTTAAAATTTACTCCTCTGAAGTGTTAATGGATGAATAGGAGTCAAACTTGGACTTATTCAGACTAGTAATCTCATAATTAGTTTAACACAGAGATTTTTTGCTGAAATTTTTCTTCTCTATTTTTATGCCCTGATACCCCATCTTACCCATTGGATTATATTTTCCCACTATTTTTAACATTCCTAAGGAGTCTGAACTCTTTCAACATAAGCCCTATATTTGTGTCCTTTCCCACATTGGTGACAGGGACTCAGTTTTCATATGCACCAAAGGAAATATACTAGTTAGCATGTTTAAATTAAAATATTTGCATAGTTTGTATTTGGGTGGAAGGATTTGTAAAGAACATTTTACTTGTAAGTCCATTAAACATTTGGGATCTCAGGTAGTTAACAGTAACCTTAAAAGTTAAGATTTATGAATTGCTGTTTATCAAAACACTTTTTTCTTTATAATTCAGTTAGCCAATATACAGTACATCATTAGTTTCAGATGTAGAGTTCAATAATTCATCAGTTGCATATAACACCCAGTGCTCATCAATCACATCATATGTCCTCCTTAATGTCCAAACCAGTTACCTCATCCCTAACCACCGCCCCTCCAGCAACTCTCAGTTTGTTCCCTATAGTTAAGAATCTCTCATGGTGGGCACCAGTGTGGCTCAGTCGGTTAAGCACCTGCCTTCAGCTCAGGTCATGATCCCAGGGTCCTGGGAATGAGTCCAGCATAGGGCTCCTTGCTCAGCAGGGAGTCTGCTTCTCCCACTGCCCCTTCCCACACTTGTGCTCATGCATGCTCTCTCTCTTGCAAAAATAAATAAATAAAATCTTAAAAAAAAAGTCTCTTATGGTTTGTCTCCTTCTCTGATTTCTTTCCATTCCATTGCAAAGCACTTATTTTTAAAGATCCCTGGGTCCTTAGTGCTAGGAAACCCAAGGAATTCCATAATGCTCATCTCAGAAAGCCCCAACTCCATGCATTAAATAGACTCTGAGACCTCTATTTTATTGCCCAAGGGTCTTTAGATCAAGAGTTCAGCATGAAAGCCGTTGTAGGACTAGATAGTGGTAAGGCCTGTGTTATTAAAGAAAGAATAAGCACCTGTTTTCCCAAGGGAGACATTTTCTATGTGTTCCCAAAAAACTTTTGAATACCAGTATCATCCTCTCTCCACACAGCCCCTAAAGGAAGAGGGTTTTTCAGAGTTCCACATCTTCCATCCAAAGAACCATGTCTCTTTTCAAAAGTGCATGTGCTAAAAGCCCTCACTGATTCAAGAGTTAAATGTTAGGTCCAAAATATCATTGCTAAGACCAATGTTGATGGTTAGGGAGCTTACCATCTCTGTTTTCTCCTAGGAGTTTTATGGTTTCAAGTCTTAACATTCAAGTTTTTAATCCATTTTGAGTTGATTTTTGTGTTACGTGTAAGACAATGGTCTAGTTTCATTCTTCTGCATGTAACTGTCAAGTTTTCCCAACACCATTTATTGAAGAGACTCTCCTTCCCTCATTGCATATTCTTGCCTCCTTTGTCATAAATTAATTGCCCATTTATGTATGAGTTTATTTCTGGGCTCTCTCTTCTGTTCCATTGATCTATATGTCTGTCTTTATGCCAATACCATATTGCTTTGATTACTATGCCTTCGTAGTATAGTTTGAAATCAGGAAGTGTGATACTTCTGGTGTTCTTTCTCAAAATGTTTAGGCTATTTGGAGTCTTTTGTAATTCCATGCAAATTTTAGAATTATTTGTTCTAGTTCTGTGGAAAATGTCACTGGAATTTTGATAGGGATTGCATTGAACCTATACATTCCTTTGGGTAGTGTGAACATTTTAACAATATTAATTATTCCAATCTATGAGCACAGAATATCTTTCCATTTATTTGCATCTTCTTTAATTTTTTTTAATCTATGTCTTATAGTTTTCAGTGTATAGGTCTTTCATCTCTTTGGTTAAATTTATTCCTTGGTATTTTATTCTTTTTGATGAAATTTGAAATGGGATTATTTCCTGAGTTTTCTTTCTGATAGTTCATTATTAGTATATGAAAACACAATAGCTTTTTGTATAGCAGTTTTAGATCCTGCAACTTTACTAAATTCATTTATTCTAATAGGTTTTTTGGTGGAATCCTCAAGATTTTCTATATGTAGTATCATGTCATTTGCAAATGTGACAGTTTTACTTCTTCTTTTCCAATTTGTATACCTTTCATTTGTTTTTCTTGCCTAACTGCTATGGCTAGGAGTCCAATACTACGTAGAATAAAAGTGAGGAGAGTAGGCATCCTTGCCTTGTTCCTGATTTTAGAGGAAAAGTTTTCAGCTTTTCACTGTTGCATATGATCTATGCGGTGGGTTTGTCACATATGGCCTTTATTGTGTTGAATTATGTTCTCTCTATCCCCACTATGTTGAGAGTTTTTTAAAATCATAAATGGATGTTGAATTTTGTCAAATGCTTTTTCTGCACCTATTGAGATGATCATGTGATTTTTATCTTTCATTCTGTTAATGTGGATTATCATACTGATTGATTCACAGGTGTTAAGCTATCTTGCATCCCTGGAATAAATCCCACTTGTTCATGGTATATGATCCTTTTAATGTATTGTTGAATTTGGTATGTTAATAGTTTGTTGAGATTTTTTGCATCTGTGTTCATCAGAGATATTGGCCTATAATTTTCTTCTTAAAAATCTTCCGCACAGTGAAGGAATCAACAAAATGAAAAGGCAACCTACTGAATGATAGAAGGTATTTTCAAGTCCTATATCATATAAGGGGTTAATATCCAAAATATATAAAGAACTCACACGACCCAATAACACAATAATCCAATTAAAAAATAGGCAGTGGATGTGAATAGACATTTTTTCCAAAGAAAACATAGATGGCCATCAGGCATATGAAAAGATGATCAACATCACTAATCATCAGAGAAATGCAAGTCAAAACCACAATGAGATAGCACCTCACACTAGTCAAAATGGCTAGTATCAAAAAGACAAGAAATAGCAAGTGTTGGCGAGGATGTGAACAAAATGGAACCCTCGTACACTGTTGGTGGGAATGTAAATTGGTGTAGCCACTATGGAAAACAGTATGGAGGTTCCACAAAAAATTAAAAATAGAACTACTATATGATCCAGTAATTCCACAACTAGGTAACCATCCAAAGAAAATGAAAACACGAATTTGAAAAGATGTATGCATCTATGTTCATTGCAGCATTATTTACAATAGCCAAGATAGGGAAACAACCTAAGTGTTCATCGATGGATGAATGGATAAACTGTAGTACATATATATACAATGGAATATCACTCAGCCATAAAAAGAACATCTGCCATTTGTGACAACATGGATGGACCTTGAGGGTATTATACTGAGTGAAATAAGTCAGACAGAGAAAGACAAATACCACATGATTTCATTTATATGAATCTAAGAAAAAACCTCTAAAACAAAAAATAAAACAAAACCCAAACTCATCAATACAGAGAACAAATTGGTGGTTGCCAGAGGAGAGGGATAAAATGGGTGAATGGGACTTAGAAGTACAAACTTCCAGTTACGAAATACATAAGTCATGGGGATATAATGTACAGCATGAGGAATATAATCAATAAAATTGTATTAAATTTGTAAGGTGATGAATGGTAAGTAGACTTACTGTGGTGACCATTTCACAATGCATGCAAATGTCAAATCACTATGGCATACACTTGAAAGTAATATAATATTGTGTGTCGATTATACCTTAATAAAATTTTAAAAAGAGTTTCGTTTAGGGAAGTCTCTCATGTCTTTAAAAAAAAGCAAGCAAAAAAAAAAATAATTCTCAGTTTTCTGGAGTTCTAAAACTTATTTTTTAAATTAAAAATTTTTAAGCTGAGGATTTACAAATCAGCTATTAACTTTTAAGAGTTTCATTATAGTTTTAAAAAAATCATAATTACTTGAGGTACGGGAGAGGGGTGCCTACTTTATTCCTAATGGAAACTATACATATAGATGAAGTGTCTATATAAAAAATGGGAGCTGCGATTATATTAATACTGTCTAACTGATATTCAATAACTCACCCTTCTATTTCCTATTGTCCATATTTAAATACTTCAAAAAGAATTCTAATCAAGTGGAAATTAATAGGGGAGGAAAGACTGGAGCCGGCAGGAGAAGGTTCTAATCCCACTATCGCTTAAAATTTCAAAGTCTCTTTTATTTTCTTAATAAAAGGGCGAGAGAAAGAGAGGGAGAGAGAGAAAAGGGAATTAATCCCGTGCTCTGAACTGTCCTCTCATCTTAATGCTTTAAATAAATTCTAAGAGAATATTACATATGAGAAGGCTATTTCTGGCCAATGGCCAGGCTTTAGTTTTGCTTCTCAACTTTTTTCCATCTTTTCTTCTCCCTTCCCTTTATTCTACCTGTCTTCTCTCCCCTCTTTTCTCCATTCCCGAGATCTTTAAAACCCAGCAATGAGAGCTATATTTAAAGTCCAAGTTCCTCCAACATAATCTGGCTACACATCTCCCCCTGCCCTACTTTCTTCCCCACTCCATCACCTGGGGATACTGCTCCCTTCAACACATCATGTGCATTCCTGCCTCTGTGTTTCTGCACTTGTTTTCCCCCTCATTTTCTCTACCTCTACTTTTTCCTTTTGGCCCCAGTCCTATTTATTCTTCATGCCCCACCTTCTCTATGGAAGTATCTATATGTAGCTCCTTAAAAAATTGTGATAATGAGGAAGCATTGTAACTGTGAATATTTATTGAACAATTCCAGTGTGCTAAGCAATTTACTTGCATTGTATCATTTAATCCTCTTGGTTATCCCTAGGAGACTATACCAACCTTGTAGGTGAAGTCTGGGATTAGGGAAGAGTTATCTCAATTCTCAAAGGTTGGGGACTCTTGAGTGGGAAAGTCAGAGGTAGAGTTCTAACATCTGCTTCCTCTCTTGTTCCTGAACTGCAAATGCACTTAGAGTCAAAACCCACATGGTTTAATAATTTAAAGTTCTTTAATTATTTCATGACAACATCTACTTTCTTAAGCAAAATGATAATTTTTTTGAAGAGAACAATGATGTTTTATATTTGTTTGTATCTCCCCAGGATCTCATCTGGGATAGGTGCGCAGTAGATTCTCAGTGCTTACTTAATGATAAAGGTCTGGATTTTCCCTATGAATTTGGTTGTTTTCACTGTATGTGCTCAATCACCATATAAACTCAGTTTACATCTTCTAGGGATACACATTATCTTGCTCTTCCTCAAAATTGAACTAAATGACTCAATGCTGACACATTTGCTATCTAACATATATTATCAATCAATAGATCAATTAATTCATTAATCCATTTAACAAACACTTATCGAACACTTTTATGTGCCAGACATTATTTTAGGCACTGGGAAATAGAGCAGTAAAGAAAATATACCAAAAAAAAATTGTGCCTTTATTATGTTGCCCATATTCTAGTTGGGCGACACAGATAAACAAAGTAGGTAAAATATATGTTAGATGGCAATGAGTATAACAGAAAAATAAAGCAGGACTGGAGACAGGGTATTGGTAGAAGAGGGGATAGTGCTATAATTTTAAATATGATAATCAGGGAAAACTCACTGAGCATAGACTGGGAGGAGGTGAAGGAATGTGGATATCTGGGTCAATAGTCCAGGCAGAAGGAAATGCAAGTATAAAGGTGGGAATGTGCCTGAAATGTTCAAGAACCAACAAGAAGTTCAGTGTAGCTCATTTACCTCTAATCATAGAAAGCAAATTATATCTTCTAAGTATGCTTGTGTGTGTGTGTGTGTGTACACACTGGTGTACACTGGTAAAAGTTTAATATAGACCTACATAGGCAGGCAGATCCCCAAAGTCCATACATGTATTTTGAGCAGAAAAATAGAAAGGAGTACAAATGTGTTACTACGAAAAAACAGTACTGAAATAGCTAGTCAGTGTTTTAGCCCAGGTTCCCTAGAAAACAAAGTCTGAGGCCAGGATTAAGAACTGAGACTTTATTTGGGAGGTAAAATCCCAGGACAAAGAGAATTGAGGCAGGGAGAAAGAGAAGCAGGACAAGTTTATGCATGACTTCTCTGGTCACTGCCTCATTAGGGGCCTGGAAGAGACAAGCAAGTAACCTTCCAAGGGCATCTGCAGGGCAGAAACTGTGGCTTAGCCCAGTCCATGGGAAGGAGAGATGAGAGGAAATTTTGTTGGTGGGCTCCCTGCCATCACATGCTTCCCATTGGTCAAATTTCATCCTACAGGTAGATAACAACCCATCCCTGTACCTGGGACTTCCAGGTTGTGAAACCTGGCTCCCATGTCCAGTTCCCATGCCTGTGGTGTGACAAATTAAAGTTTAGATGTAGAAAGAGACAAGAGACTAGACCTGCACTTGGTTAGCCTGATTGCACAGCAGCTGCCAAGGGGGAGGGACCAGCATCCCCAGGCAAACTGGTTGGCCCCAGGCAGTGGGAAATGTGGGTTCTAGGTGGGGTTGGTAGGCAGGAGGCAGAGCAATGACTAAGGGTCTGGAGGCGGCAGTGCTGGAGGAAGAGAGGAGGCATATAAGATGTATCTGAAATAATCAGTAAGTAACTATCAAGAGCACATGCTTACACAACCCTTAAAAACAAATGAGACAGAAGCCCTATTTCCCCTAAGTTTTGGATAAATTATATAGATTAGTGAAGTATATATATGTTCTGTGACAAGGGGAAGAGTGAAAGATGCATTGGGAGAAGAACCACCTAAGCTGTAACTAAGAAGTATAATAGAGCATGATGTAAACTTGCTACTCTCAGGAACACAACTAGCTAAATGAAGTTTTACCCTAACCAGGTCAGTTTTGGCTACAAGCATGTCCCACAAAGTTAAAGCCAGTGAGTTTGGAAGCCTAGGTCAGAGGATAAAAAAATCAAGCCAATTTAACTGTTCTTAATATGACTGACTCTCCTACTTTTTAAAATGGGAAAAATGAAATAAGTTGATGGATTTTAATCATGGCTGAAAAAAAATCACTGTGTGAATATTATAGGTATCTAAAATACTAGATAAACCTACTCTGCTATATATATATTTTTCAATTTTCAAATCATTTAGTTATTGGAGAGACATAGTCATAGAAGAAACTCCAAAAATTTAATTTAGCAAAATGTAATATTTTTTATAAAGCAAAACAAATCTAGAAGGAACAGAAACATATAAATATATAACCAGATACATTACTAAGGCAGACTGTATGCAACACATTTTTGGTGTGTTTATCATGAGAAACCTCTTTATAAAGATTGAATTTAGAATTGGCTACACTGTTTCCAGGTTTTTTATTTGTTTGTTTGGGGTTTTTTGAGGGGGGAAGTTTGGGAGAGGGGATTTGATGTTTTCTTGTTTGTTTGTTTTGTTGTTTGCCATTCTTCCTGCCTCTGGATGTGATGCGTCCACACTAGCTACATTGCCTTGGCCTTGCTCTAGTCTGCCTTCCCTCCGAAAAATAGTTTTGTAAAAATTCAGTCAGTGAAATTGGTCTGTTGAATTTTAATTTGGCATCATAGTAAGATCATGCATTTTGTAAGCCAACTATCTCATTCAAGAGGTTGCTCACAAATTGGCAGCTAAACAGGGCTCGGAGAGTGTCTGGGCAACCCTTCATTTTACACCTGGGTAAACCAGAGTCTAAGGAGCAAAAGAGACTCACCCAATGCCTCACAACAGAAAGAAATGCCTCCTGACTTCCATGAGTATGCATTTTTAAAAATCTACTTTCATTTCTACACACAGGTAAGAAGCATGAATAAAGAAGAAATTTAAGATTCAGTTGAAACAAATATATTTTATATTACTTATTTATCACTGCATAACAAATTACTTTAAAGCTTAGTAACTTAAAACAATAAACATTTTTGCTCACAATTTCTCTTGGTCAGGAATTCAAGAGCAGCTTAGGTGGGTGTTCCTGGCTCAGGTCTCTCATCTTGCAGTCAAGATATTGGTCGAAGCTGCACTTTTGAAAGCTTAACTGGAACTAGAAGATTTGCTTCCAATATGACTCACTCACATGACTATTGGCAGGAGGCCTTGGTTTCTTATACATAGGCCCCTCCCTATCTGTAGGGCTGTCATGACTCATGACATGGAAGTTGGCTTCTGCCAGAACAAGTGATCCAAGAGGTGGAAGCCACAGTGCTTCCACTGGCTATGCCTAGTGGAAGTCACATGCCATCGCTTGTGTGTGTTATATGAGTCATCCCTACCAAATGTGGGAGGGTCCTACAGAGGAGTGTGAATGCCAGGAGGTGGGTATTATTTAAAGGGTCATCCTGAAGGCTCCCATGATTCTTTTGAATCAAAACCAGGCATTCCTTAACTTGTTTGGAGACATACTCTAGTGCTTCATAACTATCATTATCAAGAAATCCTACCTATCTTCTCTTTAATCAGTTAGGCAGCCTTTTAGTTTTTCAAACTGCTTTTCCATTTACCACCATACTATGATTCCTACAACAGTTCTTGAATGTAAAAATAAGATTAAAATTTTTGCTTGATAAACAAAAAAGCACAGGCACACAAGGATTAAGTAATTTGCTTAAGGCCACCCTGTGGCAGAGATGAGGGTTCAAATCCTCTTCACTGAGGCTCATGCCATTTGACTATATCGCCCTCTCTCTTCTCTCTTGGTCATCTATCTTCCTCCTGATCGTTACCCATCATTCCGAAATTACTCCATCTCCAGCTCATGGCTCAAATTCTTCCTCTCTATCTCCTCTGATAAGATCCAAGATGACTTCATTGTCTCAGTAGATGAATCCAGTCATTAGGCTGAACTCCTAATTTCTTGACCTTCACATCTCCAATGACCTTCTCCCCTCCACTCTAGTTATCCACATCCATGATCACTGCACTCTATCATACTGCTCTACCTCCAAACTCACTAATGCAAGTACCTGACTTTTTGACCACAATCTCTTCCTCTTTCATCACCATTTGTGATGGTTAATTTTATGTATCAATTTGGCTAGGCTATGGTGCCCAGCTGTTTGGTCAAACACCAGTCTAGATGTTGCTGTGAAAGTATTTCATGAATGGCATTAACATTTAAATAAGTAGACTTTGAGTAAAGCAGATTACCCTCCATAATGTGGGTGGGTCTCATCCAATCAGTGAACGGTCTTAAGAGCAAAGACTGAGGTGTTCTGAGAGAAGGAAAGATGAAAGAAATAAAAAAGGAAAGAAGGAAGGCAGGCAGGAAGGGAAGGGAAGGGGGGAAAAAAGAGAAGGGAAGGGAAGGGAAGGGAGAAAGGAAGAAGAAAGGGAGGGATGGAGGGACGGAGTAAGGAAGGAAGGAAGAAAATAAATCTCATGGCTCCTGCCCTTAGAGAACTATCAGACTAGTAGTAGAGACAGATCAAAGCAACACAGTCTTTGAAGTACACTGTTAAAGGAGTACACAGGGAAAAGCAGGATTACAAAAAAGGTCATTTCCATGGATAGGGGGGTAGCTGGGAGTGGTCAAGAAAGCTTTTATAAGCTGGCATCTTGCAAGTGGGTGCCTCTTACTAAAGAGTGAGTCCTCTCTCATTGTGAGGACAACACTAGGTAGAGAGTCAAGGGAATTTTTGTCCCAAAACTATCACTGAGAAGCTATGCAACCTTGATCTACTCACTTCACCAGTTGGACCTTTAGTTGTCTCAACCGGAACAAGAACATTGGAGTAGATAACCTCTGACATTGCTCTGTTTTGCATGATTGGAGACTCCATGTTTAATATCTCTGCTATTTACTCTGACAGGCCTTCTCAGTGATCCCAAGTAGCTTACAATTATGGCTGTGGAGGACCAAAAAAACCCCCAAATTTATTGACGTTACTTTGGTTGTGGCATTTGTGTACTTTACCTATTCAAATCAACATTTTTATGATTATCCTTGTGTTTGAATTATGCTACCGACATAAAATAAATCAACTAAGTATTCTTTTCTACATTATGTTATCATTGGCACTCCCATTTTATAGATGAAAAAACTAAGAGTCAAAGAGAATGAAAGGCTTGCATAAGCTAACCTGATAAGTGAAAATAGGTTTCAGATAAAAATCATGCTTTCTGAGTACCTGATTCCAAAGCCGGGGTTCAGGCTGGGGATGCAGGTCTTTATCACCTGGAGAAGAGAATGCTGTAATTTTCCTTTCTTGTGAATTTCTTCGAAAATCATCTCAATGCAACAATGCTTGCAGAACTTTTCTTTGACACATTCTCTAGGGAACTGAGTGAGTCTTTCTCACCGATGGCACTGGTCCTACTGGAAAAACAGAGTCTAAAGTCAGTTATTTCATTCTGTAACAAGTTGATAACTAGTTTAAACATTTCTTTCCCCCTCCAATGGGGAGAAAATATTCTGCCTTCTGGTTTCTCCTTCTGAATCACATTTTATCTAAAAACTAAAGAGTAAATTGAAAAATTTTGCTCTTTAAAATGTTTTCTAAGTCTTTGGCCCCAGAAGTTGGATGTTTGGGCTTTGCTTTTCATCTGTTGAAGACAGAAAAATCAAACAATGACTTAAGTCTAATTTGGGGCTTAGAGAACAGTTTCCCTTCTCATACCATTTGCCTGGACCCCAATGCCAAGATTAGACTAAAACAAAAACTGCTATTCACTGCTTCTATGTCTGTTTCTAGGTGTATCTTTTCCTTGGCTCAGGAACTGTTCTGGTTCATTCTCCCACCATCTCCTGTGAGTTTTCTCTACATTCAGCAACCAAAGTCTCTGTCTTCTCACCTGGATTTCAAATTTGGGGATAATTTCCTTTGGATTGGTGACTACATTTTGCTTTGTGTTTTTTTTCTCACAGTGAAACTGCTTTAATTTCTGATTAAATAAGTAATACATCTTTGTTATGAAAAGATGGAGCAATATATAAAAGTATGAGGAAGTAGGTGAAAAGAATCACATGAAATCCCAACTTCTGAGGTATCCATTATTAACAAAATTTTGTTGACCTTCTGTTAATGCATATATTTATAAATTTACATACAAATATGTAATTTTAATAAATTGGGTATCCTCAATGTTTATAGCAGCAATGTCCACAACAGCCAAACTATGGAAAGAGCCAAGATGTCCATCAACATATGAATGGATAAAGAAGATATGTGATATATATATACAGTGGAATATTATGCAGCCATAAAAAAATGAAATCTTGCCATTTGCAACGATGTGGATGCAACTAGAGGGTATTATGTTAAGTGAAATAAGTCAATCAGAGAAAGACATGTATCATATGATCTCACTGATATGAGGAATTCTTAATCTCAGGAAACAAACTGAGGGTTGCTGGAGTGGTGGGGGGTGGCAGGGTGATAGACATGGGGGAGGGTATGTGCTATGGTGAGTGCTGTGAACTGTGTAAGACTGTTGAATCACAGACCTGTACCTCTGAAACAAATAATACATTATATGTTAAAAAAAAAAGAAGCAGATAGTAGGAAGGGAAAAATGAAGGGGGGAAATCGGACGGGGAGACGAACCATGAGAGACGATGGACTCTGAGAAACAAACTGAGGGTTCTAGAGGGGAGGGGGCTGGGGGGATGGGTTAGCCTGGTGATGGGTATTAAAGAGGGCACATATTGGATGGAACACTGGGTGTTATACGCAAACAATGAATCATGGAACACTACATCAAAAACTAATGATGTAATGTATGGTGATTAACATAACAATAAAATAAAATTTTAAAAATCTGAATTAAAAAAACTAATGATGTAATGTATGGTGATTAACATAACATAATAAAATAAAATTTAAAAAAATAAAAAAATAAATTGGGTATCCTATGTACTATGTTTTATCATGACCATATTTTATGTATTTACTTTTGCATTATCTCCACCTCTTTCTCTCTATCCCCCACATAACCAACAGAACAATTGCATACATATTTTTCAGAACTTTCTGTATGTGTATGTAATTATATTCAGACACAATCATATTAGAGTTTCTTAGGTCATTTTTAAACACAATTCTTGCTTTTTTGCACTTTCCTATCCACTGTTTATCTACTAATATAGTTTGTATTTATATAAATGTAAATATTTAAGCATAATCTATTTATATATTTTTGCCATAATTAAAAAATTTCTTTGTATAATAAAATGTTTATTTGTTTAAAACAATTTCTGAATTTACTGTCTTGGTTAAAATGGTAGCCCAAACCAAGGTTATTCATCTCCTATATTTTAAGATTTTTTAATTTTATTTTTCACATTTTTCTTTTATCCATTTGATGGTTTTATATTGTATAAAAAGTCCACCTTTATTTTTTTTTATTATGTTATGTTAGTCACCGTACAGTACACCATTAGTTTTTGATGTAGTATTCCATGATTCATTGTTTGCGCATAACACTCAGTGCTCCATGCAATACGTGCCCTCCTTAATACCCAACACCAGGCTAACCCATCCCTCTAACCCCCACCCCTCTAAAACCCTCAGTTTGTTTCTCAGAGTCCATAGTCTCTCATGGTTGGTCTCCCCCTCCGATTTCCCCCCCTTCATTTTTCCCTTCCTTCTCCTAATGTCCTCCATGCTATTCCTTATGTTCCACAAATAAGTAAAACCATATGATAATTGACTTTCTCCGCTTGACTTATTTCACTTAGCATAATCTCCTCCAGTCCCATCCATGTTGATGCAAAAGTTGGGTATTCATCCTTTCTGATGGCTGAGTAATATTCCATTGTATATAGGTGTCACATCTTCTTTATCCATTCGTCTGTTGAAGGGCATCTCAGCTCTTTCCACAGTTTGGCTATTGTGGACATTGCTGCTATGAACTTTGGGGTGCATGTGCCCCTTCTTTTCACTACATCTGTATCTTTGGGGTAAATACCTAGCAGTGCAATTGCTGGGTCATAAGGTAGCTCTATTTTTAACTTTTTGAGGAACCTCCACACTATTTTCCAAAGTGGCTGTACCAACTTGCATTTCCCACCAACAGTGTAAGAGGGTTCCCCTTTCTCCACGACCTCTCCAACATTTGTTGTTTCTTGCCCCGTCAATTTTTGCCATGCTAACTGGTGTAAGGTGGTACTTCAATGTGGTTTTGATTTGAATTTCCCTGATGGCTAATGATGATGAACATTTTTTCATGTGTCTGTTAGCCATTTGTATGTCTTCTTTGGAGAAGTGTCTGTTCATGTCTTCTGCCCATTTGACTTGATTATTTGTTTTTTGGGTGTTGAGTTTGAGAAGTTCTTTATAGATCTTGGATATCAGCCCTTTGTCTGTAGTGTCATTTGCAAATATCTTCTGCCATTCTGTGGATTGCTTCTTTGTTTTGTTGACTGTTTCCTTTGCTGTGCAGAAGCTCTTTATCTTGATGAAGTCCCAAAAGTTCATTTTCGCTTTTGTTTCACTTGCCTTTGGAGACATGTCTTGAGAGAAGTTGCTGTGGCCGATGTCGAAGAGGTTACTGCCTATGTTCTCCTCTAGGAGTTTGATGGATTCCAGTCTCACATTGAGGTCTTTCATCCATTTTGAGTTTATCTTGTGTATGGTGTAAGAGAATAGTCGAGTTTCATTCTTCTGTATAAGCTGTCAAATTTCCCAGCACCATTTATTGAAGAGACTGTCTTTTTTCCATTGCATATTTTTTCCTGCTTTGTTGAAGATTATTTGACCATAGAGTTGAGGGTCCATATCTGGGCTCTCTATTCTGTTCCATTGGTCTATGTGTCTGTTTTTGTGCCAGTACCATGCTGTCTTGGTGATCACGGCTATGTAATATAGCTTGAAATCAGGCAACGTGATGCCCCCAGTTTTGTTTTTCTTTTTCAACATTTCCTTGGCGATTTGGGGTCTCTTCTGATTCCATACAAATTTTAGGATTGTTTCTTCCAGCACTTTGAAAAATGCCGTTGGTATTTCAATTGGGATGGCATTGAAAGTATCGATTGCTCTAGGCAGCATAGACATTTTAACAATGTTTATTCTTCTGATCCATGAGAATGTTTTTCCATCTTTTTGTGTCTTCTTCAATTTCTTTCATGAGTGTTCTGTAGTTCCTAGAATATAGATCCTTTACCTCTTTGGTTAGATTTATTCCAAGGTATCTTATGGTTTTTGGTGCTATTGTAAATGGAATCGATCCTCTAATTTCTCTTTCTACAGTTATATTGTTAGTGTATAAGAAAGCAACTGATTTCTGTGCATTGATTTTGTATCCTGCCACATTACTGAATTGCTGTATGAGTTCTAGTAATTTGGGGGTGGAGTCTTAAAAGAATTAATAAGATGGATAAACCACTGGCCATACTTACCCAAAAGAAAAGAGAAAGGACCCAAATTAATAAAATTATGAATGAAAGGGGAGAGATCACAACTAACATCAAGGAAATAGAAACAATTATCAGAAATTATTATCAACAACTATATGCTAAAAAATTAAGCAACTTGGAAGAAATGGATACATTCCTGGAAACCTATAAACTGCCAAGACTGAAACAGGAAGAAATTGATAACCTGAATAGACCAATAACCAGTAATGAGATTGAAGCAGTGATCAAAAATCTCCCATAAAACAAGAGTCCAGGACCTGATGGATTCCCTGGGGAATTCTACCAAACATTCAAAGAAGAAATAATACCTATACTCCTGAAGCTGTTTCAAAAAATAGAAATAGAAAGAAAGCTTCCAGACTCATTCTATGAGGCCAGCATTACCTTGGTCCCCAAACCAGGCAGAGACCCCATCAAAAAAGAGAATTTCAGACCAATATCCCTGATGAGTATGAATACCAAAATTCCCAACAAGATCCTAGCTAATAGGATCCAACAGTACATTAAAAGGATCGTCCACCACGTCCCACCAAGTGGGATTTATCCTTGGAATGTAAGGGTGATTCAACATTCTCAAGTCAATCAATGTGATAGAACACATTAATAAGAGGAAGGAGAAGGACCATATGGTCCTCTCAATTGATGCAGAAAAAACATTTGACAAAATACAGCATCCTTTCCTGATTAAAACTTTTCAGAGTATAGGGTTAGCGGGAACATTCCTCGATTTCATAAAATCCACCTATGAAAAACCCACAGCAATATCATTCTCAATGGGGAAAAGCTGAGAGCCTTTCCCTTAAGAGCAGGAACACGTCAAGGATGCCCACTCTCGCCACTATTGTTAAACACAGTACTAGAAGTCCTAGCAACAACAATCAGACAACAAAAAGAAATAAAAGGTATTCAAATTGGCAAAGAAGAAGTCAAACTCTCTCTCTTCCCAGATGACATGATACTTATATGGAAAACCTAAAAGACTCCACCCCCAAATTACTAGAACTCATAGAGCAATTCAGTAATGTGGCAGGATATTTTTTTCTCTAAATGGATTTCCTGTTGTGCCAGCACTATTTATTAAAAAGAGCATTCTTTTTCCATTACATTAGAATGTCACTGTTTTTATATATTAAATTCTCTCACATATCAAGATCTATGTCTGGGCTCTTAATTATCTCTCAATGATTTGTTTGCTTAAAAAAAATAGATTTTGCCAATATGGGACAACTCTCATAATAATATTGGCCATTTTCAGATACTTATTCTTCTATAAAAATGTAAAGATGATCCCCATACTAACCACTTTAAAAACAAAAACAAATAGTTAGATCAACATTTTGGTAGATATTAAGTCTTCTCATTTAAGAATATCAGACATCTCTCAGTTTGATCAGATTTTATCTTTTATTAAGATTTGATATTTCTCTGAATATATATCTTATACCTCACATACTGGTTATTTCTAGAAATTTGACACTTTCATCACTGTGGATGGAATAGTTTCTCATTTTTTTCTAGTTGGCTATAACTAGAATATAGAAAAATCTATTAATTTTATCTATTAGTCTATGGTAGTCTATTCTACCAACTCTAATAATAGTTTTTACTAACCTCTTTTCTATATGTGCAATAATATTATCAACAAAAGTAGATTTTATTCTTGTAATATTTATTTTATTCTTTAATTTACTAGAACTTCCAAAACAGCATTCATTTTAAATGGAAAAGGTTTAGTGTTACACTGTAAGAATGATGTTGAATAGAATAATAAGAATAATTTTTGTTAAATAATTTTTATCTTTAAGGACTTCTTTATATTCCTAGCTTTAGCCATAGTTTTTATCAGAAATAGCTAATTTTTACTGCCTGATTTTTGAAAATTTATTAAAATTTTGAAACTTTAAAAAATTATACTATTTATCTCCTTGTATTTATTAATCAATTAAATTCATAGATATCAGATACAAAACCACCTTTGCATTCCTAGAATAAATCCTACTTGGTCATAACACATTATTCTTTTCATATGCTACTGGACTCCAACAGGTAATATTTTATGTAATATGTTTATAATTGTCGAGATAAATAAAATGGTCTTTAGTATGTTTATTTTTTCCATCATTTTATAAAGTTTTCTGCTGAGGTTATACTCATCTTACAAAATGAATTTTAAAAGCATCCCCTCTCTAAATGGTCCAGAATAATTTTCATATTATTAAAATTAAAATTTACTAGGTAGAACTCAGCTTTTAAACTATCTGGCAGATTTCTTACCAAATTTATGATCCCTTCTTTTGCAAATGGTTCAAGTTTTCTACTTCTTGGGTCAGAATTGATAGTTTAGGTTTTGCTATAAATCATTTATTTTGAACTGAATGAAAATGAATATACAACATATCAAAATTTATGGAATGCAGCTAAAGTAGTACTCAAAGGGACATTTATATCATTAAGATCTTTTATTAGAAAAGAATAAAAGTCTCAAATTACTAATCTAAGCATCTACCTTAAGAAACTAGAGAAAGACCAAATACCAACTCAGAGCAAACAAAAGGAAGGAAATAATAAAGGGCAGAAATCAATGAATTTGAAAACAGAAGAACAGGGAAAAATCAATGGAACCAAAAGCTGTTTTATTAAATATGAAATTGATAAACCTTTAGCCAATCTAACCAAGAAGAAAGGTAAAAATTATTGATTTCAGGAATGAAAGAGGGAACATTACTGTAGACCCCACAGGCATTAAAAAAATAAAAAACAAAAACCCCACAACACTAAGGGAATAATATGAAAAATGCTATGCTCATACATTTGACACCTAAGGTGAAATTGACAAATTCTTGAAAGACACAAGTTATCAAAGCTTAATAAAAAAAATAGATAAATGAAAGAGTCCTATGTTTATTAAAGAAATTAAAATGGTACTTAAGAGCCTTCCAATGAACAATTAACAAAAAATTCATGCCCAAATAGTGCCAGTAGTTAATGCAATGAAATAGTTGAGGATGAAATAATATCATTTCTACATGATGTCATACAGAAAACAGAAGAAGGAAAAACATCATAACCCATTTTATGAGTTCAGCATTACCCTAATTCTAAAACTAGACAAAGACATTACAAGAAAGGAAAACTGGAGACCATGGTCTCTCATGAACATAGATGCAAAAACCATCAACAAAATACTAAAAAATCAAATATTGCAATTCATAAAAGGGATAACACATCACAACCTAGTGGGGCTTATCTCTGGAATGCAGATCTGGTTTACCACATTAAAAAACAAAAGAAAAAATTGTGATTATCTCAATAGATGCAGGAAAAGCACTGAACAAAATTAAACATCCATTCATAATAAAGACTCTAAGCTTGGATAAGAAGAAAACTTACATAACTTGATAAAGAACACTACAGGACACTTACATAAACCCTACATTAAATCATATTTAATGGTGAAAAACTGAAAGTTTTCACCCCCATATCAGGAATATGGCAAAAAATGTCCTCTCTCACCATTCATATTCAACACTGTACTGGAAGTTAAAGCCAGTAAGTCAAGAAAGGAAAAAAGAAAGTATAGAGACTGGAAAGAAAGAAAATTGTCTATAGTCAGAGATCCCAAGATTTCTTATGAAGAAAATACCAAAGAATCTACCCCCTCAAAACGAAACAAAAAACCCAACTTTTTAAAACTGCAATTGATTTTTTTCAGGATACAGGTCAATAAACAAAACAATTATATTTCTGTATACCAACAGTGAATAATTGGAATTTAAAATAAAAAATTACTACTCATGAGAGCACCAAAAACTAAAAAAATACTTATGTATAAATTTAACAAATTCAGGTTCTTTATGCTGAAAACTAGAAAACATTCATGAAAGAAGACCTAAATAAATAGAGATATACCATGTTTATGTAAAAGATGTGATACTGTAAAAATGTCCATTTCCCCGATTTGGCTTATAGTTGCAATGTAATTGCAATCAAAACTCTGTAGGCTTTGTATATCTGTAAGATAGATGAAGAATAGTACCAGCATAGAAAATGTTGAGTGACCAGGGCCAGATGGCTTCCCAGGGGAATTCTACCAAACATTTAAAGAAGAATTAATACCTATTCTTCTGAAACTGTTCCAAAAAATAGAAATAGAAGGAAAACTTCCAAATTCATTCTTTGAGGCCAGCATTACCTTGATCCCAAAACCAGACAAAGACTCCCTCAAAAAGGAGACTTACAGACCAATATCCCTGATGAACACGGATGCAAAAATTCTCACCAAAATACTAGCCAATAGGATCCAACAGTACATTAAAAGGATTACTCACCACGACCAACTGGGATTTATTCCTGGGCTGCAAGGTTGGTTCAACACCCACAAATCAATCGACATGATACAATACGTTAATAAAAGAAAGAACAAGAACCATATGATCCTCTCAATAGATGCAGAAAAAGCATTTGACAAAGTACAGCATCCTTTCTTGATCAAAACTCTTCAGAGTATAGGCATAGAGGGTACATACCTCAATATCATAAAAGCCATCTATGAAAAACTCACAGTAAATATCATACTCAATGGGGAAAACCTGAGAGCTTTCCCCCTAAGGTCAGGAACAAGGCAGGGATGTCCACTATCACCACTGCTGTTCAACATAGTACTAGAAGGCCTAGTCTCAGCAACCAGACAACAAAAAGAAATAAAAGGCATCCAAATCGGCAAAGAAGAAGTGAAACTCTCATTTCTTGCAGATGATATGATACTTTATGTGGAAAACCCAAAAGACTCCACCCCAAAACTGCTAGAACTCATACAGGAATTCAGTAAAGTGGCAGGATATAAAATCAATGCACAGAAATCAGTGGCATTTCTATACACCAACAACAAGACAGAAGAAAGAGAAATTAAGGAGTTGATCCCATTTACAATTGCACCCAAAACCATAAGATACCTAGGAATAAATCTAACCAAAAAGGCAAAGAATCTGTACTCAGAAAACTATAAAATACTCATGAAAGAAATTGAGGAAGACACAAAGAAATGGAAAAACATTCCATGCTCATGGATTGGAAGAACAAATATTGTGAAAATGTCTATGCTACCTAGAGCAATGTACACATTCAATGCAATCCCCATCAAAATACCATCCACTTTTTTCAAAGAAATGGAACAAATAATCCTAAAATTTGTATGGAACCAGAAAAGACCTCGAATAGCCAGAGGAATGTTGAAAAAGAAAAGCAAAGCTGGTGGCATCACAATTCCAGACTTCAAGCTCTATTACAAAGCTATAGTCATCAAGACAGTATGGTACTGGCACAAAAACAGACACATAGATCAATGGAACAGAACAGAGAGCCCAGAAATGGACCCTCAACTCTATGGTCAACTCATCTTCGACAAAGCAGGAAAGAATGTCCAATGGAAAAAAGACAGTCTCTTCAACAAATGGTGTTGGGAAAATTGGACAGCCACATGCAGAAGAATGAAACTGGACCACTGCTTTACACCACACACAAAAATAGACTCCAAATGGTTGAAAGACCTCAAGGTGAGACAGGAATCCATCAAAATCCTAGAGGAGAAAACAGGCAGCAACCTCTTCAACCTCAGCCGCCGCAACTTCTTCCTAGAAACATCGCCAAAAGCAAGGGAAGCAAGGGCAAAAATGAACTATTGGGCCTTCATCAAGATAAAAAGCTTTTGCACAGCAAAAGAAACAGTCAACAAAACCAAAAGACAACAGACAGAATGGGAGAAGATATTTGCAAATGACATATCAGATAAATGGCTAGTATCCAATCTATAAAGAACTTCTCAAACTCAGCACCCAAAGAACAAATAATCCAATCAAGAAACGGGCAGAAGACATGAACAGACATTTTTCCAAAGAAGACATCCAAATGGCCAACGGACACATCAAAAAGTGCTCAACATTGCTCGGCATCCGGGAAATACAAATCAAAACCTCAATGAAATACCACCTCACACCAGTCAGAACAATGAATCATGGAACACTACATCAAAAACTAATGATGATAATGTATGGTGATTAACATAACATAATAATTTAAAAAAAGAATAGCTAAAATTAGCAAGTCAGGAAATGACAGATGTTGGCGAGGATGCGGAGAAAGGGGAACCCTTCTCCACTGTTGGTGGGAATGCAAGCTGGTGCAGCCACTCTGGAAAACGGTTTGGAGGTTCCTCAAAAAGCCGAAAATAGAGCTACCCTATGACCCAGCAATTGCACTACTGGGTATTTACCCCAAAGATACAAATGTAGTGATCCGAAGGGGCATGTGCACCCCAGTGTTTATAGCAGCAATGTCCACAATAGCCAAACTATGGACCAAGCCTAGATGTCCATCAACAGATGAATGGATAAAGAAGATGTGGTATATATATACAATGGAATATTATGCGGCCATCAAAAAAATGAAATCTTGCCATTTGCAATGACATGGATGGAACTAGAGGGTATTATGCTATGTGAAATAAGTCAATCAGAGAAAGACAAGTATCATATGATCTCACTGATATGAGGAATTTGAGAAACAAGACAGAGGCTCATAGGGTAAGGGAGGGAAAAATGAAAGAAGATGAAACCAGAGAGGGAGACAAACCATAAGAGACTCTTAATCTCAGGAAACAAACTGAGGGTTGCTAGAGTGGTGGGGGGGTGGGAGGAATGGGGTGGCTGGGTGATGGACACTGGGGAGGGTATGTACTATGGTGAGCTCTGTAAATTGTGTAAGACTGATGAATCACAGATTTGTACCCCTAAAACAAATAATACATTATATGTTAATTAAAAAAAAAAAAAAAGAAAATGCTGAGTGAAAAACAGAGTCAGGGTCAATTAACTATTATACTTAGAACTACACAATACATATATAAAATATAGATATAGAAATATAAATTCACAAATATTCTAAAAGTGGTTGTTGTTTTACAGGGATAAATTGTTCCTTTTTCTTTTTTCTATGTGTATGTAATGTATCTTTATATTTACTTTTTATATTACTATATAACATACTTATATTACTTTTTGACAAAATAGAATGTGTTAAATAAAATTATGCTGCTGTCTAGTAAAAGAACAAAACAAAACAAAACAACTCTGTAGGCTTTTATATAGATATTCTAAAGATGATTTAAAAATGTACGTACAGGGCCCCTGGGTGGCTCAGTTGTTAAGCGTCTGCCTTCGGCTCAGGTCATGGTCCCAGGGTCCTGGGAATAAGCCCCACATCATGCTCCCTGCTCAGTGGGAAGCCTGCTTCTCCCTCTCCCATTCTCCCCTCTGCTTGTGTTCCCTCTCTTACTGTCTCTCTGTCAAATAAATAAATAAAATCTTTTAAAAAATGTAAGTACAGAAACAATGGAACTGATAAGTAATTTTGAAAAAGAACAAGTTGAAGAACTCACACCATATAAATTTAAGACTTAACTGTAGAACTATAGTAATCCAACCACTATGGTGTTGGCAAAAGGACAGATAGAGAGATCAATGGAACTGAAGAAAGAGCCTCAAAAATAGACCTATATAAATATAGTCAACTGGTTTTTGACAAAGTTACAGAGACACTTTATTTTTTATTTTTTATTTTTTTTAAAGATTTTATTTATTTATTTGAGAGAGAGAATGAGATAGAGCATGAGAGGGTCAGAGGGAGAAGCAGACTCCCTACCAAGCAGGGAGCCTGATGTGGGACTCGATCCTGGGACTCCAGGATCATGACCTGAGCCGAAGGCAGTCGCTTAACCAACTGAGCCACCCAGGCGCCCCAGAGTCACTTTAATGGAGAAAGAATAATAGTCACAATAAATGGTGACAAACAATTGGATATCCATACACAAAAACAAACTTTGACCTAAATCTTATACACCTTATATAAAAATAAACACAAAATAGATCTAGGCCTAAGTGTAAACAGTAATGGTAAAGCTTTATGACTTCTAGGAGACATCATAATCTACAATCCACATGATCTAGGTTTAGCTTTATTTTTATCTATTTTTTTTAATTTAAGACAGGGAATACTTTATTCAAACCCATCAGAGAAATGGACAGCTTGGGACTATAAGAAAGTGTTGTGTTTTAAAGCACAGGTCAGTAACTGCATGTAAGAGGATACAATGCTACATACAAATTAACTGATCAGAGCACAACTTTTCAATGTTTAAAATAGAATAAGCTGAGGGGGCAGAACAGGATGTCAGAGGTATAGGAGACCTGGATTTCATCTGGCCCCAGGAATTCAGCTGGATAGGGATCAAACTATTCTGAACACCTATGAACTCAACAGGAGATCGAAGAAAAGAGCAGCAACAACTCTCTGAACAGAAAAGCGACCACTTTCTGGAAGGTAGGACGTGCAGAGAAGTGAATCCGAGGCGATATTCGGGAGGATAGACGGAGGGGGATGGGGCCTCCATCGGCCGCTTCTGGCAAGTGATAGAGCCGCGGAGCACAAAATTGGAATTTTTAGAAGTCGGCTCCGCTGAGGGACATCACTCCAGTGGCTAAGAGGGGGGTGGAACCCTCGCGGGACAGTGTGGTCTCAGGACCCTCGGGGTCACAGAAAGACAGGGGGTGCCTGAGTGCAGCAGATCTCCCAGGTATCAGAGTGCGGAAGCTGGCTGCAGAGATGGAGCCAAGGCGCAGGCTCTCAGCTCTGGGTTGCCATAAACCATGATCGGCGGCACAGTCGGGCCACTGTTCCCCCAGCAGGGACCCAACAAGTGGCAGATCCGGGGAGACCCCCCTTCCTCCCCCGGGAGAAGCGGCGCAGGAGCGTACCGCAAGGATCTGCTGGGTTTGGAGACTCCACACGGGGTCGGGTGCCAGAGATAGAAACACTTGGTCACAGGCAGGGTGAGCACGGAGTGCAGCTGGAGACTGGGGAGATGGGAGTGACTGACTGCTTTTCTCTGGGGGCTCACTGAGGAGTGGGTCCCCGAGTTCTCAGCTCCTCTGGGGCGGAGACTGGGAGGCCGCCATTTTCACTCTCGTCCTCCAAAGCTGAACCGAAAGCTTGCAGGGAACAAAAGCTCCTGAGAGCAAACCCAAGCAGATTACTTAGCCCGGATGGGCAAGGGCGGGGCAATTCCGCCTCCAGCAAAGACATTTGGGAACCACGGCAACAGGCCCCTCCCCCAAAAGATCAGCAAGAACAGCCAGCCAAGACCAAGTTTACCAATCAATGAGAACGGCAGAACTCCAGAGCTAGGGGAATACTGCACATAGAATCCATGGCTTTTTTACCATGATTCTTTAGTCTTTCAAAGTTGTTTTTTTTTTTAACTGTCTTTTTTTTTTTTTAATTTTTCTTTTTCCGTTTTTCAACCAACATCTTATCAATCCCTTTTTTAAAAAATATTTTTTATTTTTCGTTTTTAGAGCCATATTCTATCCCTTCATAGTAGTTACCTTTATTTTTGGTATATATATATCTAAGTTGTTCTCTCTTTAAAATTTTGAGATACAGTATTTTCTAACAGATCAAAATATACCCTAAATCTCTAGTGTATGGCTTTGTTCTAGTCTCCTACCTGATCACATTCTCTCCTTTTTTTTTCTTTTTTTTTTAAATCCTCTTCTTTCTTTTTTCAAACAACTTCTTATCAATTCCTTTTATAAAATCTTTTATAATTTTCATCTTTACAGTCATATTCCATCCCTTCATCGTATCAACCCTTATTTTTGTACATATATAAGTTTTTCTTTCTTTAAAATTTTGGGAGGCACTTTCTTCTAACAGACCAAAATACACCCAAAATCTGGTGTGTGGCACTGATCTATGCACCAGCCTGATCATATTTGATCATATTCTGCTTTTTTTGTTTTGTTCTGTTTTTGTTTGTTTTTATCTTTATCTTTTTTCTTTCTTTCCCTTTCTTTTCCCCCGGTTTCAGGTCTTTTCTGATTTGTTTAGAGTATATTTTCTGGGGACGTTGTTACCCTGTTAGCATTTTGTTCTCTCATTCATCTATTCTCCTCTGGACAAAATGACAAGATGGAAAAAATCACCTCAACAAAAAGAACAAGAAGTAGTACCGACTGCCAGGGACCTATTCAATATGGACATTAGTACGATGTCAGACCTAGAGTTCAGAATGACGATTTTAAAGATACTAGCTGGGCTTGAAAAAAGCATGGAAGTTATTAGAGAAACCCTTCCTGGAGAAATAAAAGAACTAAAATCTAACTAAGTCGAAATCAAAAAGGCTATTAATGAGGTGCAATCAAATATGGGGGCGCCAACTGCTAGGATAAATGAGGCAGAAGAAAGAATCAGTGATATAGAAGACCAAATGATGGAAAATAAAGAAGCTGAGAAAAAGAGAGAGAAGCAATTACTGGATCATGAGGGCAGAATTCGAGAGATAAGCGATACCATAAGATGAAACAACATTAGAATAATTGGGATCCCAGAAGAAGAAAGAGAGAGAGGGGCAGAAGGTATATTGGAGCAAATTATAGCAGAGAACTTCCCTAATTTGGGGAAGGAAACAGGCATCAAAATCCAGGAGGCACAGAGAACCCCTCTCAAAATCAATAAAAATAGGTCAACACCCCGACATCTAATAGTAAAATTCACGAGTCTCAGAGACAAAGAGAAAATCCTGAAAGCAGCTCGGGAGAAGAGATCTGTAACCTACAATGGCAGAAACATTAGATTGGCAACAGACCTATCCACAGAGACCTAGCAGGCTAGAAAGGACTGGCATGATAAATTCAGAGCACTAAATGAGAAAAATATGCAGCCAAGAATACTATATCCAGCGAGGCTGTCATTGAAAATAGAAGGAGAGATAAAAAGCTTCCAGGACAAACAAAAACTAAAGGAATTTGCTAACATGAAACCAGCCCTACAAGAAATATTGAAAGGGGACCTCTAAGCAAAGAGAGAGCCTAAAAGCAACATAGACCAGAGACAATATACAGTAACAGTCACCTTACAGGCAATACAATGGCACTGAATTCATATCTTTCAATAGTTACCCTGAATGTAAATGGCCTAAATGCCCCAATCAAAAGACACAGGCTATCAGATTGGATAAAAAACAAGACCCATCAATATGCTATCTGCAAGAGACTCATTTTAGACCCAAAGACATCCCCAGATTAAAAGTGAGGGGGTGGAAAACCATTACCATGCTAATGGACATCAAAAGAAAGCTGGGGTGGCAATCCTTATATCAGACAAATTAGATTTCAAACCAAAGACTATAATAAGAGATGAGGAAGGACACTATATCCTACTTAAAGGGTCTATCCAACAAGAAGATCTAACAATTGTAAATATCTATGCCCCTAACATGGGAGCAGCCACTTATATAAGCCAATTAATAACAAAAGCAAAGAAACACATTGACAACAACAAAATAATAGTGGGGGACTTTAACACCCCCCTCACTGAAATGGACAGATCATCTAAGCCAAAGATCGACAAGGAAATAAAGACTTTAAATGACACACTGGACCAAATGGACTTCACAGACATATTCGGAACATTCCATCCCAAAGCAACAGAACACACATTCTTCTCTAGTGCCCATGGAACATTCGCCAGAATAGATCACATCCTAGGTCATAAATCAGGTCTCAACTGGTACCAAAAGATGGGGATCATTCCCTGCCTATTTTCAGACCACAATGCTTTGAAACTCGAACTCAATCACAAGAGGAAAGTCGCAAAGAACTCAAATACATGGAGGCTAAAGAGCATCCTACTAAAGAATGAATGGGTCAACCAGGAAATTAAAGAATTTAAAAAATTCATGGAAACCAATGAAAATGAAAACACAACTATTCAAAATCTTTGGGATGCAGCAAAGGCAGTCCTAAGAGGAAAGTATATAGCAATCCAAGCCTTTCTCAAGAAACAAGAAAGGTCTCAAGTACACAACCTAACCCTACACCTAAAGGAGCTAGAGAAAGAACAGCAAATAAAGCCTAAGCCCAGCAGGAGAAGAGAAAGAATAAAGATCAGAGCAGAAATCAATGAAATAGAAACTAAAAGAACAGTAGAACAGATCAACAAAACTAGGAGCTGGTTCTTTGAAAGAATTAACAAGATTGATAAACCCCTGGCCAGACTTATCAAAAAGAGAAGAGAAATGACCCAAATCAACAAAATCATGAATGAAAGAGGAGAGATCACAACCAACACCAAAGAAATACAAACAATTATAAGAACATATTATGAGCAACTCTATGCCAGCAAATTAGATAATCTGGAAGAAGTGGATGCATTCCTACAGATGTATAAGCTATCAAAACTGAACCAGGAAGAAAGAGAAAACCTGAACAGACCTATAACTACTAAGGAAATTGAAGCAGTAATCAAAAATCTCCCAACAAACAAAAGCCCAGGGCCAGATGGCTTCCCAGGGGAATTCTACCAAACATTTAAAGAAAAATTAAAACCTATTCTTCTGAAACTGTTCCAAAAAATAGAAATGGAAGGAAAACTTCCAAACTCGTTTTATGAGGCCACCATTACCTTGATCCCAAAACCAGACAAAGACCCCATCAAAAAGGAGAATTACAGACCAATATCCCTGATGAACATGGATGCAAAAATTCTCACCAAAATACCAGCCAATAGGATCCAACAGTACATTAAAAGGATTATTCATCACGACCAACTGGGATTTATCCCTGGGCTGCAAGGTTGGTTCAACATCCACAAATCAATCAGTGTGATACAATACATTAATAAAAGAAGGAACAAGAACCATATGATCCTCTCAATAGATGCAGAAAAAGCATTTGACAAAGTACAGCATCCTTTCTTGATCAAAACTCCTCAGAGTATAGGCATAGAGGGTCCATACCTCAATATCATAAAAGCCATCTATGAAAAACCTACAACAAATATCATTCTCAATGGGGAAAAACTGAGAGCTTTCCCCCTAAGGTCAGGAACGTGGCAGGGATGTCCACTATCACCACTGCTATTCAACATAGTATTAGAAGTCCTAGCCACAGCAATCAGACAACAAAAAGAAATCAAAGGCATCCAAATCAGCAAAGAAGAAGTCAAACTCTCACTTCTTGCAGATGATATACTTTATGTGGAAAACCCAAAAGACTCCACCCCAAAACTGCTAGAACTCATACAGGAATTCAGTAAAGTGGCAGGATATAAAATCAATGCACAGTAATCAGTGGCATTCCCATACACCAACAACAAGACAGAAGAAAGAGAAATTAAGGAGTCGATCCCATTTACAATTGCACCCAAAACCATAAGATACCTAGGCATAAATCTAACCAAAGAGGCAAAGGATCTGTACTCAGAAAACTATAAAATACTCATGAAAGAAATTGAGGAAGACACAAAGAAATGGAAAAACGTTCCATGCTCATGGATTGGAAGAACAAATATTGTGAAGATGTCAATGCTACCTAGAGCAATGTACACATTCAATGCAATCCCCATCAAAATACCATCCACTTTTTTCAAAGAAATGGAACAAATAATCCTAAAATTTGTATGGAACCAGAAAAGACCCCAAATAGCCAGAGGAATGTTGAAAAAGAAAAACAAAGCTGGTGGTATCACAATTCTGGACTTCAAGCTCTATTACAAAGCTATAGTCATCAAGACAGTATGGTACTGGCACAAAAACAGACACATAGATCAGTGGAACAGAATAGAGAGCCCAGAAATGGACCCTCAACTCTATGGTCAACTCATCTTCGACAAAGCAGGAAAGAATGTCCAATGGCAAAAAGACAGTCTCTTCAACAAATGGTGTTGGGAAAATTGGACAGCCACATGCAGAAGAATGAAACTGGACCATTGCCTTACACCACACACAAAAATAGACTCCAAATGGTTGAAAGACCTCAATGTGAGACAGGAATCCATCAAAGTCCTAGAGGAGAACACAGGCAGCAATCTCTTCAACCTCAGCCGCCGCAACTTCTTCCTAGAAACATCGCCAAAGGCAAGGGAAGCAAGGGCAAAAATGAACTATTGGGCCATCATCAAGATAAAAAGCTTTTGCACAACAAAAGAAACAGTCAACAAAACCAAAAGACAACCAACAGAATGGGAGGAGATATTTGCAAATGACATTTCAGATAAAGGGCTAGTATCTAGGGTGCCTGCATGGCTCAGTTGGTTAAGCGACTGCCTTCGGCTCGGGTCATGATCCTGGGGTCCTGGGATCAAGTCCCTCATCGGGGTCCCAGCTCAACGGGGAGCCTGCTTCTCCCTCTAACCCTCTCCCCTCTCATGCTGTTTCTCTCTCTCTCTCAAATAAATAAATAAATAAATAAATAAATAAATGAATGAATGAATGAATTAAAAGGCTAGTATCCAAAATCTCTGAAGAACTTCTGTAACTCAACACCCAAAGAACAAATGATCCAATCAAGAAATGGGCAGAAGACATGAACAGACATTTTTCTAAAGAAGACATCCAAATGGCCAACAGACACATGAAAAAGTGCTCAATATCACTCAGCATCAGGGAAATCCAAATCAAAACCTCAATGAGATACCACCCACACCAGTCAGAATGGCTAAAATTAACAAGTCAGGAAACGATAGATGTTGGCGGGGATGCGGAGAAAGGGGAACCCTCCTACACAGTTGGTAGGAATGCAAGCTGGTGTAGCCACTCTGGAAAAAAGTATGGAGGTTCTTCAGAAAGTTGAAAATAGAGCTATCATACGATCCAGCAATTGCACTACTGGGTATTTACCCCAAAGATACAAATGTAGTGATCCGAAGGGGTACGTGCACCCCGATGTTTATAGCAGCAATGTCCACAATAGCCAAACTGTGGAAAGAGCCAAGATGTCCACTGACAGATGAATGGGTAAGAAGATGTGGTTTATATCTACAATGGAATATTATGCAGCCATCAAAAGGAATGAAATCTTGCCATTTCCAACGACATGGATGGAACTGGAGAGTGTTATGCTGAGTGAAATAAGTCAGTCAGAGAAAGACATGTATCATAAGACCTCACTGAATGAGGAATTCTTAATCTCAGGAAACAAATTGAGGGTTGCTGGAATGGTGGCAGGTGGGAGGGATAGGGCGGCTGGGTGATAGACATTGGGGAGGGTATGTGCTATGGTGAGTGCTGTGAATTGTGCAAGACTGTTGAATCACAGATCTGTACCTCTGAAAGAAATAATACATTATATGTTAGAAGAAGAAGAAGAAGGAGGAGGAGGAGGAGGAGAAGAAGAAGATAGCAGGAGGGGAAGAATGAAGGGGGGGAAATCAGAGGGGGAGATGAACCATGAGACACGATGGACTCTGAAAAACAAAGTGAGGGTTCTGGAGGGGAGGGGGGTGGGAGGATGGGTTAGTCTGGTGATGGGTATTAAAGAGGGCACGTTCTGCATGGAGCACTGGGTGTTATATGTAAACAATGAATCATGGAACACTACATCAAAAACTAATGATGTAATGTATGGTGATTAACATAACATAATAAAAAAAAATAGAATAAGCTTCCCTATAAAAGCAGCACCTTTGTGACATTTTTAACTTTAGTATTCCTCTCCTTCTTCCCCCTCCCCTTCAACAGAAACCACACCAACCTCCTCATAATCCTTCTCAAGGGCACCCATGTCCTCATGGGCCTCAGAAAACTCTCCTTCCTCCATGCCCTCACCCACATATCAGTGAACAAAGGCATGTTTGGCATACATCAGATCAAACTTGTGGTCCAGGTGATCCCAGGCCTCAGCAATGGCTGTGGTGCTGCTCAACATGCACACAGCTCGCTATACTTTGGCCAGTTCTCCACCAGGTACCACAGTGGGAGGCTGGTAATTAATACCAACTTTGAAGCCAGTGGGGCACCAGTCCACAAACGATGATATGCTTGGTCCTGATGGTGGCAATGACAGCATTGACATCTTTGGGAACCATGTCATGACGGTACCACAGGCAGCAAGGCCTGTACTTACCATGGTGAAGGTCACATTTCACCATTGGTTGGCTGGCTCAAAGCACACATTGGTGATCTCTGCTACAGAAAGCTGTTCTGGTAGGCTTTCTCAGCAGAGATGACAGGAGCAAATATGATGAGAGGAAAGTGGATGTGGGGATAGAGCATCAGGTGGTCTGGAATTCTGTCAGATCAACTTTCGGGGTTCCATCAAATCTTAGGGAAGCAGTGATGGAGGACACAATTTGACCTATCAACCTATTCAGGTTAGTGTAGGTTAGGCGTTCAATATTAAGGTTTCTACGACAGATGTCATAGATGGCCTCATTGTCTACCATGAAGGCACAATCTGAGTGCTCCTGGGTGGTGTGGGTAGGGAGGATGGAGTTTTAGGGCTCAGCTACAGCTGTGGAAACCTGGGGGGCTGGGTAAATGGAAAACTCCACCTTGGACTTCTTGCCAACAGAGAGAAGTTCCATCAGCAGAGAGGTGAACCCGGAATCCGTCTCCCCTCTAAAACTGTGGAAAACCAAGAAGCCCTGAAGACCTGTGCACTAGTCAGGCAGTTTCTGAATGCAGTCCAAGACAAAGTCAATGATCTCCTTGCCAGTGGTGTAGTGTCCTTGGGCATAGTTATTGGCAGCATCTTCCTTGCCTGTGATGAGCTGCTCAGGGTGGAAAAGCTATCAGTAGGTGCCAGTGTGAACTTCATCAATGACTATGAGTTCCAGGTCTACAAACACTGCCCTGGGCACATGCTTGCCAGCATCTATCTCACTGAAGAAGATGTTGAAGGAGTCATCTCCTCCCTCAATGGTCTTATCACTTGGCATCTGACCATCGGGCTGGATGCCATGTTCTAGGCAATAGAGCTCTCAGCAGGCATTGCCAGTCTGGACCCCAGCCCGGCCAACATGGATGGACATGCATTCATGCATGGCTGCTGCTTTGTGGCTGCTGAGCAGATGGTGGAGAAGAAGAGGAAAGTTTGTTGCTTCTTACAGTGGGACTCTTAGGTGGTTGATGTAAGAGAACCTAGCAGAGAGTTTTTAAGTATAACTCCCAAAGCAGGATCCATAAAAGAAAAATTTAATATCAAAATTAAAAACTTTTGCTCTGCAAAAGACAATATTAAGGAACTGAAAGGACAAACCACACAATGGGAGAAAATATTTTAAATCACATACCTCACAAAGGACTGCTATCTAAAATATATAAAGAACTCTCAATTTCAACAATAAGTAAACAAAAAATCAATTTAAAAAATGAGCAGAACAACTGAACACTTTACCAAAGAAGATATGAGATGGCAAATAAACACATAAAAAGATGTTCTACATCATTAGAGATAAGGAAAATGTAAATTAAAGACACAATGAGATGCTATTACACATCTAATGGAATAGCTAAGAACAAAAACAAAAGATAAACTAACAATACAAATTGCTTGCAAAGATTCAAAGCAACTGAAACACACATTGCTGATAGACCTGGAAAATGGCATAGTCACTGTGGAAGAGTTTGGTTGTTTCACATAATGTTAAACATACACTTAACATTTGTCCCAGCAACTGCACTCCTATGTATTTACTGAGTGAAATAAAAACTTATGTTCACACAAAACCTGTATGCAAATGTTTATATTAGCTTTATTTATAATTGTCAAAAACTGAAAGCAATCCAGGTGTCTGTCCTTCCACAGGTGAACAGATAAAAAAATCTGGTACATCCATGCACTAGAATATCATTCAGCAGTAAAAAGACAAGAACAACTAATTCATCCAACAACATGAATGAATCGTAAGTGCATTTTGTTAAGTGAAAAAGTGAGACCCAAGACTACACATTGAATTATTCCATTTATATTATGTTCTCAAAAGCAAAATTACAGAGAACTCAAAAAGATCAATCATTACTAGGGGTTGGGAGGGTGGTTAACTACAAAGGGGCAGCACAAGGAATTTTTGGATCAGTGGAATTGTTTTGTATGATATTGTGGTTGTAGATATATGGCTGTATGCATTTGTCAAGTCCCGAAGAACTATACACCACAAGAGTGAGTCTACTACCTGCAAATTTAGAAAATGAACCCAAGATGCCAGGGAGACCCAAGATAAAATGTAGACTATCACAAATGAATCTAACCATGTTACAAATAAATGACCTAGCTACACTGAATGGGGTAAGACAACAGAAACTGACCTAAGTAACTTTGCAAAAGGATGTTTTCACTGGATACTGGTAAGGCTAAAGACAAAAAGAAATGTACATCAATAATGTGCTCTAATTGTGGTACATCCACACAGTAGAATATCATTCAGCAATAAAAAGACATGAAATGATTGATTGATCTAACAACATAAATGAATCTTAAAGGCATTTTGTTAAGTGAAATGAGACCCAAATGACTATGCATTGAATTTGTTTCTCTCAGGCATATGGGTGAGCAATTCTGAAAATATTTTACATGTAAAACAAATAAGTAAATACATTGTAAATAATGAAAGGCAGGTTTCTCATGGTTGGAGAAAAGTATAAGCAACCTGGGAATGCTAGAATAAACCCACTGGTACTAGACTGGACTTGAAAGTATTAGTATGAAGTCATATTTTTGTTTATTTTATTTTATAGGTTTATTTATTTATTTTAGAGAGAGCATGAGCAGGAGCAGCAAGGGGAGAGAGGATCTCAAGCAGATTCCTTGCTAAGTGCAGAGCCCAATGCGGGGCTCAATTTCATGACCCTGAGATCATAACCTGAGTTGAAACCAAGAATCAGATACTTAACCAACTGCACCACCAAGGTGCCCTAAGAACTCATATTTTTAAAAAAGCGTGTGTGTGTATGTATCAGTAAAATTAAAACTTATGTTCATACAAGAACCTGCATATAAACATTTATAGATGTTTTATTTGGGACACCTGGGTGGCTCAGTTGGTTAAGCATCTGCCTTTGGCTCAGGTCATGATCCCAGGGTCCTGGGATGGAGCCCCACATTGGGCTCCCAGCTCAGCGGGGAGCCTGCTTCTCCCTCTGCCTGCTGCTCCCCTTGCTTGTGCTCTCTCTCTGACAAATAAATAAATAAAATCTTTAAAAAAAAGTTTTATTCCTAATCAGTAAAAGCTGGAAACCCAGGAGTCCTTCAACAAGTGAATCTAGCTAGCTAGCTAGCTATCTAAATGTAGGGGTGTGTGTGCGCATATGCATAGGTTAGTTAGTACATACCTATATATTTTCTAGCTCTGTCTAGAAGCAGAGACAAACCAGTAGCAATGAGTGCACTTAGTGCCCAGATCTTGGTTTTAAATGACATTCTCCAATAAAAGCAACCAGACTCCTTGGAAAAATCCAAGGGGTAAGCAGAGAAAATATAAGATGAATATCTTATTATGCCAGAAATTAAGGAAGTGCTAAAATTAAAAAAAAAAAAAAAAAAAGTGGAGTCATGTCAAAAGGACACAGCAAGCCAACCTGGAAGAGCTCCCAATGGCTGAAAGATGGAACCATTTCAGCAAAATGATAGTATTAGATTTATAACATGAGAAAATAAAATAAATATCCAAGGGTCCATACTGATACAAATAAATTACTAAATAAATAAATAGGAGAAGAAAGGGTAACTTTTCTTTACAGAAGAATTCCAGTCGATATATGTAAAAGGAATAAGATAAATAGAAAATCACCATGAGAACACCATAGTAATAATTGCTGCAGGTGAGATCCTCCTGTGAATGCTAAAATTAGTAGGTGAAGCAAGATTTAAGGTAAAACAAGATTTTTGCATAGCTTCAAAGTATCTCCCTTCCCAAATATTTATGAGTTTTATTTTATTTTTTAAAGATTTTATTGAGGGGCACCTGGGTGGCTCAGTCGTTAAGCGTTTGCCTTCGGCTCAGGTCATGATCCCACAGCCCTGGGATCAAGCCCCGCATTGGGCTCCCTGCTCTGCGGGAAGCCTGCTTCTCCCTCTCCCACTCCCCCTGCTTGTGTTTCCTCTCTCGTTGTCTCTCTCTGTCAAATAAATAAATAAAATCTTAAAAAAAATAAAGATTTTATTTATTTGACAGAGAGAGAGAGAGTACAAGCAGGGGGACTGGCAGGTAGAGGGAGAGGGAGAAGCTTGGAGTCAATGTGGGACTCAATCCCAGGACCCTGAGATCATGACCTGAGCCGAAGGCAGACGATTAACCAACTGAGCCACTCAGGCACCCTATTTATGAGTTTTAAAGGGAAAAACAGTAATATTATATTTAAGAAACCTGTCAGACATCACCTTAACTAAGTGATCAGGATTAACATGGTATCACCAGTAATAAGACAAATTAACATCATTTAGCCACTGATATTATCCACTGAAAAGGGAATAGAAGGGAACGTACCTCTCTGGTAGCATTCCCTAAAATCCATAACTTCAGCCTAATCATTAGAAAACATCAGACAAACCCAAATAGGGAGACATTCTACACAATACCCGCTGAATACTCCTCAAAAGTGTCAAAATAAAAAAAAAGAGGAATGACTGAAAACTGTCACAGATTGGAGGGGACAAAGGAAATCCAACAGCTAAATATTATGCTCAAACATCAAGAAAAAGGACATTAGTGGAAAAACAAGGAGAATCTAAATAAAGTCTATAGTTAATAGTATTGTGTCAATGTTAATTTCTTGTTTTTGACAGTTGCACCATGGTCATGTAGAGAAAGCTCGATGGAAGGTAGACAGGAACCCTCTGTACTATGTTTGTAACTCCTCTGTAAGTCTAAATTTTTCCAAACTAAAGTGTTAAAAATGAATTTAAAATTGTATCTCTATATTTATCTAGCTGATACATTGTTTGGTATATATAGATTTATAAATCTTCACGGTTTTCAAAAATTCTACCTTTATCATTATAGAACATCCTTGTTCATCCTTTCACCCTTTTTCATCCTATTTCATCCTAATTACTCTTATATTCCACCTTATCTGGTTTTAACAATTGCTGTCATTAGCCTTCAGTTGTTTTTACCTCCCTTTTCCTCCCAAGTATTCTTTATTACTTTAAATGTAATAAGGTAATATTTTTAAAATTATAAAATTATTATAAAAGAAAACAAAAAACATATAGGGCTTTGTTTTTCAAACCCAATCTGGGTATTATCTATCTCCCACTAGGATAATTTTGCTTATTCATAGTTGGGGTAAAAACTGATGTACTTAATTTTATTCCTTCCAAGTTTAGATATACTCTTTGTATATTTGTCATTTTCTCTTTTTACTTTTCATTATTAGTTTTAATTTGTTCAGATTACCATTTATTCTTTTCTATTAATTTGTAAGTTCTATCAGACACTTTTGTTGCACTTTGCTGATACTCATGATCAAACATATTTCTCTACACTGTTCTGTAGAAAACCAGCTCCTTCTACTAACAATGTGCTCATCTCCACCACTGTCCTCCTCAATATGAAGAGACTCAAAATAAGTTTTACTTCTTTACCTCCTCCTTCCAGAATGGAAGGTCAAATTAGAGTGGTTTTATTCCCACATTTAAAATCTTAGGTTTTGCTGAGATAATTTAATATTTTAGTTCCAGATTTTAATTATATGTTCTCTCATAGTATGTCTTTTTCATTTAGAAATCCTTATTTGGTAGTTATATTAGAAACATTACCTGTCAATCTGTTATTCCCCATTGAAATTACACTATACCCATGGCATGGTTCACTGCTCACCACTCGTCTTTCTTCTTCATCTTCTGTTATTGTAAGTCTCTGCTCTGTTCATTTGGCTGGAATTCTTCTTCAAATATTTTCTTCAGATTGGTATGCAGGTGGTATATACTCAGAATTCCTGAATTTGTGCAAATATTTTCCTTTCACCCTGATAAGTAAATTACATCATGGCTGGGGATAGAATCCCTGGATTGCATTTTTTCTCTGTTCTACAGACATTATAGAACTATCTCTGTCTTCCAGTCCAATTCTCTGATTCTTTTTCCATTGTAAGAAATTTGCTCTCTTTAGAAGTTTGTACGATTTTCTCATTATCCTTGAAGTTCATGAATTTTCCCACAATGTGCCTGAGTGTATCTATCCTTCATCATCAATTCTGCCTGAAATTTGGCATTCTAGATTCAGACTTTGGATTATGGTCTGTCTTCAGCTCAGGGATTTTTTCCCCTATTATTTACTTAATTACTACTTCTCCATGCATTCCTTTTTTCTTCTTCTAGAACTCATTGTTTTCATGTTAGGGCTTCTGGTTCTGTACTCTGAGTCCTTATCTTTTCCCTTTCTGCATGTTTGCTCTATATGAGATATTCCTTCCACTTAATCTTCTAGACTACTGATTTGATTATCTATAGTGACTCTCAACTCAGTTCATCTTACTACTTTTAATTAATATCTTACTCCTACAAATTCATTTCACTGCTGTAATTAAACTTCTCTAATTGCTGTATATTTTGGGGGCAAGCATTGTGTGACTCACCCAGCAATACTATTTAACTAGGACTTCCTGTTTTCGATTTTTGGCTTGTCTTGGATCCCTCTGTTTATTGAGTCTCCCTAAATGTATTGTGAGCTTTCTTTGTCTACTCTTTGGAACTCAGATCCAGCTGGGGACCTTAAGTCATAGCAATCTCAAGACTAATGGTCTAGTGGAATATCACAAAGCAAGTGGTCAGTCTCTGGCTAAAGTGTCAAAATGGGACCTTTCTTCTCTCTGATCAACTCAGCTCAAAGGCTAGAGCTCCTCAGCCTCAAGGAGCCCTCAGCCATCCTGGTCAGGGAGATGGGTAAGTCCTTCCAGAAATACTCACATAAGCGGGTGCTGTCCTTCCTTGAGAGGATATAAAAATTTCTAAGGGTCAGAGCTCTTTTCTGATTCTCAACTCATGACTCCCTCATCACCAGTTCTCAGGCCCTTATTAAGCCTAGGAAAGAAAAACTCCTACTCATGCACTGCAATTAGCCTGCTAGATAGAACCTGAACCTGGTTCACATCCACTAGTCTCCATCTATCCACTGGCCCTGATAGTCTGATTCCCAAAGGAGGATACTAGTGGACAAATTGGAGGAAGAGGGGCCAGCCAAAACTCCCTACAGACATCACCTTTAAGAATTACCTCTCAGTTTCATGCACAATCCACAAACACACCAGGCCATTCCTCTATGCTCAGCTTGTCCCAGTGAGTCATCACATTCCCAGACAAGGAGGCCTTAACTTCTCAGAACTCACCTATTCTGGAGAGGTGAACTGGACAAAAAAGTTATCTTTCTAGATATCATTATTCATTATTATTAATCACTGCCCTGATAGTGATGGCAAATAGGTTTAATCTTGTTTGTCAACTCCAATTCATTCATGGCCCACAAATATTTACTGAGCACAAAGAAGGTCCCATGTTCTGTCCTAGGTACTAAAGATACATCAGTGAATCCTGAGTCCTTTGGTAACTCCTGTCAGCTTTTGAGACAGAGTTTGAGCTGAGAAATGGGGTGCTACAGTTAATTAATGGCATTTGGCGTGAACAGAGGACTTGAACATGGTGGCATACGTGTCAAGTATTTGCTATCCCTGCCTTAGAATAACCCTCATTTTACTTCTGGGTTGGAGTAGACTATGTCATTCTATTTTACTTCGAGATTCTCTTTTTTGTTACATGCTGAAATTTTTCTGACTCAGGGATATTTAACAAATTTTGTACTAAATTTGGATCTACAAACCTTCTAGCCTCCTTCATATTGGTTGGTACGTGTCTTATCTTTTCATTCCTACAACTACAGAAGTACTTTCTAGAGGATTTTAGCCCCTTTTCCTTAAGCACAACTTGGCAGAAGCTATAAGGGACAATATATTACAGCTCTTTGGCAATGCCAGTTTCCATAAATATCATTTTAAAGTTAAAAAGTAGTAATTTCCTATTCTTAAAGGAGAAAGCCACTCCTCTCCCATTAAGTATTTTGAATCATTATGTTGTTGAACTGGACAGTGAAGGTCTCCTTAAATCTTATACTCTAGGCACTTCTCTTGTCTCACCTAAGTCCAAGCCCAGTGTAATTGTCATTCCTTTGTAAGTAACTGTTCTTTTCTCTCTGGCTATATTAAAGATTCTCTCTTCTTCTTAGGAATTCTGTAGTTTTACCATAATGTGTCTAAACATAGATTTATTTTTTTAAATATTTTATTTATTTGACAGAGAGAGACACAGTGAGAGAGGGAGCACAAGCAGGGGGAGTGGGAGAGGGAGAAGCAGGCTTCCCGCTAAGCAGGGAGCCCCATGCAGGGCTCAATCCCAGGACCCTGGGATCATGACCCGAGCCGAAGGCAGACACTTAACGACTGAGCTACCCAGGCGCCCCTAAACATAGATTTAATTTTTCTTAATATCATAATTCTTGTCTCTAATCAATGCAGGAAAGTTCTCATCTATTATCTCTTTAAATATTGCTGCTTCTCCATTAGCTCAGTTCTCTCCTTCTAGGACTCTGATTTAATGCATTTACTTCACCTCTTTTCCTCTCTGCACTGCATTCTGGATAATTTTTCAGAATCAACTTCCAGTTCATCAATTCTTTTTAACCTCAATTACTATATTTCTATTTCTGGAGGTTCTATTTGGTTCTCTTTAGAACATGCCTCTTTCTTGGTCTTTTCTTTGATAGTCACAAATTAAATTTCCTCTTTCATTTCTTTAAATATTTAGGCACGCTTATTTTATATATTTTGTGTCCAATAATTAGGAAATCTGGTCTTTGTGGTCTTGATTTTGTTGTTTTTAGATTGAGTGAGGAACCTCTCACTCATGTTGCATTGTTTTCTCCTAAGAGTTTTATTTTTGTTTGCGTTTATTGAATTTTGTATGGGGAATTACTTGAGGATTAGGTTTAAGGTGAGTTCTTCAACAGAGTGTCTTAAAGCACCACCAACCAGAGAGCACTTCCAATTAAATGCTTAGTTTGGATTTTTGGCTCACACATGTAATGTACATTTTAGCCCATGAAAGGGCCAGTGTATGGTTACATATTCCCAAAGAAGACATCATTTTCTCTTCATTTAGAACTAAGGAAAGTTTCCTTTCCATCTCCCTTGGTACAGCAAGTTAGCCCCACCCCACAATTTGTTTTTTTGCTGAGTGCCGTTCTTTGGGAGACACAGATTTAGGCAGAGAGCTGTGATCTGACTTCCTATCTTGTGCTGACCTTAAGTTTTGTCTCTGATTCCACATCAGCCCTTGAAAGTTGAAGCTCTAATTTTATCATTTTCTCCTAAATAAAGAGGAATTTTAAGTGATATTCATTAAAGATGACTGGCTGACAGTTTGTATTTTTGAGAAAGTTTGTCTGTTTAATATAATGCGCTGTCCAATTTGACAGAAGTGGTCCCTTATTAGAGATATGATTTATTCTTAGATAAATCACTGATTTATGGCTCACTGGGGTATATATTTAATACTGTCAAAAAATGAAAGGACACCCCAAACTATCTGCAGTGCCACAGCTACTCATTCTAAAAAGGATCTGAGGCAGCTGAGACCCCTGGGTGTTAAATGTAATCTTTGCCTGGGATAAAAGCACGGAGAATTGCTGATCTTTATAAAAAGATCTGTCTCTACCCACTGCCTTCCTCCTCTCTCTTCTACCACAGTGCAGTTCATCGTCAGAAAGCTGAGAATTGAAAATTAAGGGGAAAAATAGGTTATGTTTGTGTCATTTAAAAAATCTGCAGCCAGACAGGACTCTTTTTTAATGCTTGCCAGAGGAAAGTTCATCACTAAAACAAATATAGCTTCTTGATGGTAATGGATAAATTTGACTAGAGAAATAATGGAAAACCTATAGAAAAACAGGAAATATGTTTCCCCAATCTTACTCTTATCATCAATTGAATGAAATGTAGTATTGGCTGCCAAAAGTAACTACATAAAAAACTCATGTAGCACCAATTCCCAATTCTGAGTCAGAACTTATGCCTTTATTTTCACTCTGAGATCTCATCTACTGTTATCTGTATGGATTCTATGCTGATGACATCTAGATCTACAGCTTCTACCCTAACCTCTCCCCTTCACAGAACACCCCCATTTTAAGGCCTCTTAATACTTCCCACTTGGATACTGAACTGCCACACCAAATTTAGTGGGACCAAAACAAAGCCTTACCCTTTTCCTTCATTTTCTTTTGAACTGAATTTCCTTCCAACCTTACCATTTTACTCAAGGAACTCATCTGGTCTCCCAGTTGAAAAAAATTGAAAACATCTTTCACTTTAATCTTTTCACTCAGCCTCTGTGACCATTTTGTCACAAAATTACAACATTCCCTATCTGAAACACTCCTTGGATGTACCCTTACTCCCCGTTCCCACTGCTGGCAGCCTAGCTAAGCTTGCACCACTTGAGGCCTCCATTAAAAGACTTCTTTGTGAAATGGAACAAATAATCCTAAAATTTGTATGGAACCAGAAAAGACCCCAAATAGCCACAGGAATGTTAAAAAAGAAAAGCAAAGCTGGTGGTATCACAATTCTGGACTTCAAGCTCTATTACAAAGCTATAGTCATCAAGACAGTATGGTACTGGCACAAAAACAGACACACAGATCAATGGAACAGAACAGAGAGCCCAGAAATGGACCCTCAACTCTATGGTCAACTCATCTTCGACAAAGCAGGAAAGAATGTCCAATGGAAAAAAGACAGTCTCTTCAACAAATGGTGTTGGGAAAATTGGACAGCCACATGCAGAAGAATGAAACTGGACCACTGCCTTACACCACACACAAAAATAGACTCCAAATGGTTGAAAGACCTAAATGTGAGACAGGAATCCATCAAAATCCTAGAGGAGAACACAGGCAGCAACCTCTTCAACCTCAGCCGCAGCAACTTCTTCCTAGAAACATCGCCAAAAGCAAGGGAAGCAAGGGCAAAAATGAGCTATTGGGACTTCATCAATATAAAAAGCTTTTGCACAGCAAAAGAAATAGTCAACAAAACCAAAAGACAACCAACAGAATGGGAGAAGATATTTGCAAATGACATATCAGATAAAGGGCTAGTATCCAAAATCTGTAAAGAACTTATTAAACTCAACACCCAAAGAACAAATGATCCAATCAAGAAATGAGCAGAAGACATGAACAGACATTTTTCCAAAGAAGACATCCAAATGGCCAACAGACACATCAAAAAGTGCTCAACATTGCTCGGCATCAGGGAACTACAAATCAAAACCTCAATGAGATACCACCTCACACCAGTCAGAATGGCTAAAATTAACAAGTCAGGAAATGACAGATGTTGGCAAGGATGAAGAGAAAGGGGAACACTCCTACACTGTTGGTGGGAATGCAAGCTGGTGCAGCCACGCTGGAAAACGGTATGGAGGTTCCTCAAAAAGTTGAAAATAGAGCTACCCTATGACCCAGCAATTGCACTACTGGGTATTTACCCCAAAGATACAAGTGTAGTGATCTGAAGGGGCACATACACCCCAATGTTTATAGCAGCAATGTCCACAATAGCCAAACTATGGACCAAGCCTAGATGTCCATCAACAGATGAATGGATAAAGAAGATGTGGTATATATATACAATGGAATATTATGCAGCCATCAAAAAAAAAAAAGAAATCTTGCCATTTGCAACGACATGGATAGAACTAGAGGGTGTTATGCTATGCGAAATAAGTCAATCAGAGAAAGTCATGTATCATATGATCTCACTGATATGAGGAATTCTTAATCTCAGGAAACAAACTGAGGGTTGCTGGAGTGGTGGGGGGTGGCAGGGATGGGGTGCCTGGGTGATAGACATTGGGGAGGGTATGTGCTATGGTGAGCGTTGTGAATTGTGTAAGACTGTTGAATCACAGACCTGTACCTCTGAAACAAATAATACATTATATGTTAAAAAAAAAAAAAAAAAAAAAAAGAAGATAGTAGGAAGGGAAAAATGAAGGGGGGAAATCGGAGGGGGAGACGAACCATGAGAGACTATGGACTCTGAGAAACAAACTGAGGGTTCTAGAGGGGAGGGGGGCTGGGGGGATGGGTTAGCCTGGTGATGAGTATTAAAGAGGGCACGTATTGAATGGAGCACTGGGTGTTATATGCAAACAATGAATCATGGAACACTACATCAAAAATTAATGATGTAATGTATGGTGATTAACATAACATAATAAAATAAAATTTAAAAATAAAAAAATTTTAAAAGACTTCTTTGTGGCACTCCCTGCCTCCTCCCAGTCCTTTCTCTCTGCATTTCAGTTCATCCTTCTGACTTTAACTTCAAGAACCACACTAAAGAGTGTCTGCCTTCTTGCTCCAACATTATAACCTATTTTCTCCAATATTACACTTATTGCCACCCCTGCCTTTTTGTTCATTTTGCTTTCCTTCCTGGGAATGTCCACCTTCCCCTTCCCCAATATCTGCTTACCCAAATCCAGGTCATTCTTCAAATCCACATATGTAAATTTAGTTAAAAATAAGTATCATGTATTTTAAAATACAACAATGAATTAATTGACAGAATGATCTAATCCAGTTACTCCCCTTCCCCAACCGTGCTCCAGACCCAAACCAGTATATCTAAATATTATAAAAGCATCATCCCTCCCTCGGAGGCTAGGCAGAGTCCTATTAATTTTAACTGAGTTCTGTCTTCCTTTAAAGATGATCCAATTGTGTCTCTCACAGACTTTCTCTCTGTTATTATACTGGTGCCAGACATGACATAATGATCCTATTTTACAATGTATAATGATCACAATTTTTCAGAGACCCTAGCATACAAGGTAAGACAGGGACTGGCTTCCATCTTCTAGGCTCTGGAAGAAAATCACAGACACTATAATCTGCAGAGTAAGGGTTCCTGCCACTTTGAGTGTTCTTTGGTCTCCCCACATTTTCTCTCCTCATGAATGTGGAGCATTGTCTTCTGGTTTTATGGGGGCTTGACATGATACCTTCTTTGTGACATGATGGAATATATATTCTGAGTCACCGAGAGACAAAATAACTTATTTTCCCAAAAGATATCCCCTTACTTCTATCTTAAATCCCTCTGGTGGACAACTGGCATGAATATCCCTACCATAGATATGAAGTAAATTCTGCTTTGGAGAAGCCTCATGGGTTCCTGGACCTGTGCCAAAAGTCTCTGCTGTGCAGTCCTAGAATTTCAACAGTATTCTCTGTTGAGAAACCAACACAAGAAGTCTAAGCCCAAAAGAGGCTAATTTTTTATATCATCTGCTGAGAATCGTGGAGAATATAGTCTTAAAAACTGTAATAGCTTTCCATACTTGTTACACTGTTTTATACAAACTGAAAAAAAAATGCTATATTTATTTGAACTCAGCAGCTTGTAATTTCATTTCAGACAAAAACTCTAATAAATACATTTGGAGTAACTGGCTTAATAAACAAATTTAAGTTTATAAGTATGGTAATTTTATGAAAACCACAAGTTTTAGGCATACAAAACTTGTAATATATAATCATTCATAAATTAGCCATCTGACTCCAGTGGTATAAAAGAGTATATTAATAGTTGTTAATTATCTTACATTTCCAATTGAAACAAATAATTTTCAATCTTTTGGCTTTTGGCTATAGAAGTTCTGGAAAATGTTTCTCTCCAAAGAAAAGGTATCTTGGGTTGGAGACTTCAGCTCTTCATTGTGTAGGATAATCATCACTGGAGACATAAGGTAGTGGTTGGAGTACGTATCATGCATAAGCATCCTTAGTCAAAGTCAGAATCAAGGTTTGAGTAAGCTGATTTTGCTCTGCCCAAACCCTCCCAACATGACACAAAAACCATGCTCTTCATCACTATCTTTACCACAAAATTAACTCTACAAACATACTGTGCTTTCAATAATTTTGATGAAAATTCCCAGAACATGGTTGCACAGTATGTGGCATTTCCCTGGAAAAATCCCCTTCTCTTATGTCTCTGCTGGGGGGAGGGCTTGGCTGGGGAAGGGGCCTTATCCTTTCTTATCTCTTGTCCCCCAACATCTCAGGGTCTGGCCTTGGTTGCCCCTGTCTCCTTTCTCAAGGATTTCTCTATCCCCATCTCATTAACTCACACCCCTTTATCATGTAGAACCACGTAACCCTGCCCCAGCTCCTCTGCCTCTGAACTTGCATCCTCCACTGTTGAGGGCATTTAACTTACAAAGGGCTCCGCTATTACCTGGAAACACCCTACCCCATGAGGCAGGGAGATTAGAAATAATTTTAAATATTGTTTTTCTCCTTATAAACCTTCCTTTATCATATCTGTCATATGCTACAAGTGGACAAGGGGTCAGTTTAAATGGTTTCAGCTTCCCACGGGTAACCAAACCTGTGCAGGTGGTATCATGGCTGCCTTTTCTGGCTGGATCACCTGCTGGGCAGGGAACAGGAAACAGTGGGTGGAAAAAAGACTGTGTTAGGGTAAAGGAGGGAAGTAGATGGCAGACTAAGAGAAAAAGGACTGCATTCAATCTTTTAAAATACTTAAAAGTGGCAGATAAAAGGAAAAGGCACTGATCCCATGATGCTTCTGATAAGAAATGTAGAAAAGCCATGACATTAGAGGGGAGAAGCAAGATGACATGACATGGAGAGCACAGATTGTCCCTCATTGAGACGAGGAGGAGCCTAGGCTGGCTGGCAGCCCCCAGGGAGGCAGGAAAGTAAGCCCTGCAGCCCGCCCATACTGCACCTAGGTGCCTGGTATTGGGAGTTCTGGACCCAGGTAGCCCTAAGTACCTTTCTGCAGGTCACTCTTTTTTATTTTTTTAAGTAGGCTCCATGCCCAGAGTGGAGCCCAATGCGAGGCTCATGACCCTGAGATCAAGACCTGAACTGAGATCAACAATTGGACACTTAACCTACTGAACCACCCAGACACCCCTCAGGTCACTTTTTTACCACAGCTTTCTCACATTTGTCTCAGAAGTAGCTTTTAGATGTGAAGTCAAAAGATTAAAAAGGTCAGGGAACTAAAACAGGTGGGGATTTTACAACATCTAGCCATCTGTGCTGCTGAGTTAGTTGTTCTTAGTTGGCTTTTAGAGATGGGTAACCCAGTTAAAGTCTTCTTAATTAATGTTCAATTGGTGTAAGACCCTATGTTGATGCTGTATGGGAGACAAAGGTAAATAATTCATTTTTAGGAATTTTTTTCATACAAGGTACAATTATTCCTACCTGTTCTGTCTGATTTCTGACTTATTATCTTTATTTTAACCACAACACATCACTTACGGGGATTTTTTTGGAATCTAATGCTTTCTTTAAAAAAATTTCAGGTAAGCAGATCAATTAAAACTAAATAAACATATAACAAACATATACAAAGAGAATCAAGACATGGTCCTTACCTTAAGGAACTTGCACTGGATTGATACAGGTGTATTCAAGGCAGACTGACAAGACAAATGAAAGTTCCATGGAACACTGAGGGCAGCCTTCATCAAAGAGGGAGCATTTAAGAAAGGAAGGGAAGTTGATAAGAAGAAGAGTATACCAGGCAGAGGGAACAACATGTATAAAGTTCCTGAGCCAGACAAGAGTTTGGCTAGTTTGAGGAACTGAGAGCAGACAGGTGCTGCTGAGCCCAGAGACCAGAAGAGGGTGGCAGGAGGTGAAGTTGCCAAGGCAATGATTGAGGGGAACTGCTATGAGAATTACAGGATAGGTGTGGTGATCACTCACAGGATAGAGGGACGATGGACCACATTTTTTTTACCTCAACAGCAGCACCCTCATCTCCTTCGTGTGCACTGTACCATGCTCTTCCTATTATTGTAGAAAAGATTTCTGTGGGATCAGTTACTGGTTAACTGGCTAATGGTCACATACCTTGATCACTCGCTGGCTACTGATCAAATGCTTTGCCAGCTGATTAGTTTGGCTCTGATGGCAATCAACACCAATGTCAATTTTCTTATAAACTCATCCATTCCTTCATTTATGTATGTACTCAAAACACATTAAGCAGAGTCATTATCATATCCTTACTCACATCACTTGCATTTAAAACTTGTTTCTTTGTTGTTGTGTTTGTTGTTGTTGTTGTTATTGTTATATAGCCATCTACCTATACATGGTATTATTCATAGTTGGTTAAATCTAAGAACGTTCCCATTAAAAGCTAAGCAGGGAGGGAGGGGGGCACCTGACTCGCTCAGTCAGTAGAGCATGCAACTCTTAATCTTGGGGTTGTGAGTTCAAGCCCCATGTTTGGGTGTAGAGTTTACTTAAAATTAAAATCTTTACAAAAATAAAAAATAAAAGCTAAGCAGCAGGAGCTTGGTTAGGAATGAAATCTTCATTCATAGAATAGTTTCAGTAGGAGAATCTGGGGATCCTTGTCATGATCTAATTGCTAACAACTTTCCAGGAACCTATCAAATATGCAAGGTTGTTTATTTTAGAAAAGTGACAACATCAAAAGATATTCCATAACCTGGATTATTAAATAGAACAAGTTGTATTAAAAAGATAATGCTGAGGTGGAATAAGTGGAGGAAAAGAGAAATTCTAGTTTTAAAATGTAGGAAATCACCTAGAAGGAATAGGAAAATAGGAAATTGAAACACAAATCCATTTTCAGTGAAATTAGAGAACTAAAATCTCCAATCATGATACAGGGAGAAATAATACTAAAGCTGTGAAAGCCAAATGCAGACGTAGAAAAACTCCAAGAGAGCATTCTGATGGTTGCAGGCCTCGGGCAAAACTGTCATTCCAAAGTAGATGGCACACCCTATATCACAAGCCCTTGATGAGAATACTGAAAATGGTGTGCAGGGTAGTAGCAGTGCTTTCCTGAGTCAGGTGTAGCCCCAAGGGTCTCAGGAAGCAGGGAAAGGATGGTATAGGTAAGTTATATTTGCAAGATATAAATTGTTGGTAAAGTGAGGTGAAGGAGAGAAACTTAATGAACAGCCCAGAGTACCAGTCTCAGTTGGCTGGGAGGAGTTATAGGAGAAGAACTCTAGGACTCAAACTTCCCCACAGGGAAATTCTTGTAAACCTGGAAAATAGCCCAGGAACTGCCCTTATGCAAAATCTCTGGCAAATAGCTGATACAGAAGAGTCTTCATATTTAAGGTGAGTCATGAATGATATCAAGAGAACTTGAATAGGACCTGAGGAGAAATTGTATGAAGAGAAAGAGGGGCTAAAGAATAAAATAGCAAAGAAAAATAACTCAACAAAACTTTGCCACAGACCGAGATGAAAATGGTGATTGGCATGTTGGCAAAAATTAAAATCTTAAAGAGCTAGATACTCTACACAGCAATAGAACAAGATGAAGATGCAAAGGCTCGAGGATGAAATTGAATGTGATTGTTAGAACTCAGGAAGAAAAAGAAATTTTTAAAAACCCACCGGCTGAAGAGGAAGGGCTATGAAGGCCCAGGTTCTGGAAGCTCTACTCAGCAGAGCTAATGAAGCAGGAAGGGAGGGAAGCCCTACTGGACCTACCTCATCAGAAGTGGCAACTTTGAGAGCCATAGAGCAAAGAGGTGGAGAGAAGCATCTGAGCCAGGAGTGGCCAGAAGGGAGAGGTCATTATTTTGGTATTTAAACAAAATACCTGAAATTAGAATCATTTACTTTTGAGACTAACATTAATACACAATTATATGTATTTATTTCCCAAAAATCTTATGTTAGGCAAAACTCTTCTCTACTGAGAGATTACACTGTATTTGAATTTCAAATCAAACAAAGGAACATCCATTAAAAAAGTGTTCTTCTATACTTTCATATTCCCCCAAAGGTAAAATAATATGATAGTCAACAAGAAAAGCTTTGATTGTGAGAAAATTCTTATCCTAGTTCAAAGATTTCCAAAATCAATGAGATATAAATGTGGTAGTATTGAAATTGATGCAGGAACTCTAATCCAGAAACTTTCTCTGTATGAAATAAAAACAACAAAAAGACAAACCGTAAATGCTTTCCTGGAAACAACAACTGTAGCTTTTTGATTGATTAAAAACAACTGCAGCCAGAGTTTCACTACTGTCTAGAATGTAGAAAGTTAGCTTGTATGTCACTCCCACCCCACCAGCTCAAAAAGGCCAGGTAAACCACAAAATCATGGCTCTTCTTTAACCCAACAGAGAGCTGAGATCTTAGGGCAAAAAATAGCCAGAAATCCAAATGAAAATTGCCCTATCCAAGCGGAAACAGACAGGAGCACTGGCTCAGCTGTGGCAGAGCATGGGAGACAGGGACCCGAGGAACCAGCCAAGAGGGTAAAAAGAATGCAGGTAAAGGCCAAGAAGTGTGAGGTAGCATACAAGTACAGAATCCCTAGGAATTATAACTATGAGTGGAGCTCACACTTACTCCAAAGACCTCCACTGGGTCTCATGAGAAACCATGAGGAGCAGGGCAGATGGGGAAGAGCTTCCCTCGGTGGCACAAGCCTGGAAGAAGGGAGTTATGGCCACTGCAAGAAGCATATGGAACCCTATATGAGCCCTCTCAGCTGCCTCCAGGCCAAACTCCATTGTACTGGGGGGAGGATAAAAGAAATCGCTTTACTCATGGGGAAGGAGCAGTCAAGAGTTTGGGCCATTATGAACAAAGCTACCGTGAACATTCGTATGCAAGGTTTTGCGTGAACATTCTTATGCAAGGTTTTGCGTGAACATAAGTTTTCATTTCTCTTAATAAAACCTACTAGTAGGATGGCTGGATCGTACATAAAAGTATGTTTAACTTTTTAAGAAACAGCCTGTTTTCCAAAGTGGCTGAACCATTTTGTTTTCCTGCCACAATGGATGAGAGTTCCAGTTGCTGAATGCCCTATATAGCATTGATGTCAGGGTTTTGTTACTGTTGTTTAAATTTCAGGCATTCTAACAGGTTTGTAGTGGTATCTAATTGTGGTTTTATTTTGCATTTCCCTAATAACAAATGTAGTTGAGTATCTTTTTATGTGTTTATTTTCCATTTGTATTTCTTCTTTGGTGAAACAATTTTTCGTATCTTTGCCCTATTTTTTAACTGGGTTGTTTGGTTTCTTATTAGTTTGAAAGTCCTTTACATACTGTGGATACAAGTTCTTTATCAGATATGTGTCTTTCAAATGTTTTTTCCCAGTCTTTCACTTGTCTTTTCATTCTCTTAAGTCTTTTGAAGAGCAGAGGTTTTGAAATTTTGATGAAGTCCAAAATACCGTTTTTAACAATAGTCCTGACTTTGAGTTAGAAATATTAGTATGAACTCATATTTTCTATTTTTTTAAAGATTGATTTATTTATTTGAGGGGGGAGGGGCAGAGCATGAGGGGGAAAGAGTCTTAGGCAGACTCCACCCTGAGCATGGAGCCTGACGTGGGGCTCCATTTTACGACCCTGAGATTACAACCTGAGCTGAAACCAAGAGTCAGTCACTTAACCAACAGTGCCACCCAGGTGCCCCTCACATTTTTTCTTTAAAAAAATTTCACATCTCTGTCCACTGAAAAAACCTAGAAATAACAGCCAAGCCAGAAGCAATAGTATCCATAACATTCAAATCATGGTCTCTAAATACTTCAGGGCTTCTTGGAGAAATGACAGATTCATATGTTGGGCAGAAAATGTAAAAGATTAACCTACAACAACTTGTCATACAGAAGATAATGAAGTTATCCAACACTACAAAAGTTTTACCTAAAGGATTCAGGAGCCAATTTGAATAAGCTCCCACTAAACAAATATGAGAAAATGAATGTGTCAGTAAGGATACAACTGCAATGAATTTGGAATACATATTTGTGTTCATAATAATGATTAGCTCATAATGATACTAAAAGAAGTATTGGAGGGGCTCTTGGGTGGCTCAGTCAGTTAAGCATCCAACTCTTGGTTTCGGCTCAGGTCATGATCTCAGTGTCTTGAGATTGAGACCCACATAGGGCCCTGTGCTCAGTGTGGAGTCTGCTTAAGATTCTCTCTTCCTCTTCCTCTGCCCCTGCCTCTTCTTTCTCGCTCTCTTTCTCTCTCTCTAATAAATAAATCTTTAATAAAAGAAACACTGGTCATCACTGGAGCATGCTATGAAATCGCTTCATATTTTTAAAACCAATCAATAAAGGGAAAGAATCAAACATCTTTGCTGTCCTTCCTTCATGAACTGTACCTTAGGGAACCCTAGTAAGTTGTTCAGGGGAAGCTTCTCTTTAGCTGGATGTATTCTAGCTAATAAGGTAAGAAGTAAAAACAGAATATCACCCTTTGGAATGCCTTATGAATTAATGGATATAGAAACTAATCATCAGTGGGTGATAATACACCCAAAAGGGAGAAAACCAGACGATACGTACCTCCTGTTAGAGTACCCAACACAAACATTGAAGTAGTCTTACAAAATAATCCACATTACTGTTTATCATTATTATTATCATAAATCTTTTAGGTAGGATAATGCTGTTATAGTATATTTATAAAAAATAAAGCCTATAATTTTTTTTAAAATTTTTTTATTGTTATGTTAATCCCCATACATTACATCATTAGTTTTAGATATAGTGTTCCATGATTCATTGTTTGTGCATAACACCCAGTGCTCCCTGCAGAACATGCCCTCCTCAATACCCATCACCAGGCTAACCCATCCACCCAACCCCCTCCCCTCTAGAACCCTCAGTTTGTTTTTCAGAGTCCATCGTCTCTCATGGTTCTTCTCCCCCTCCGATTTCCCCCCCTTCATTCTTCCCCTCCTGCTACATTCTTCTTCTTCTTTTTTTCTTTCTTAACATATATTGCATTATTTGTTTCAGAGGTACAGATCTGAGATTCAACAGTCTCGCACAATTCACAGCGCTTACCAGAACACATACCCTCCCCAGTGTCCATCACCCAGTCACCCCATCCCTCCCACCCCACCCCCCACTCCAGCAACCCTCAGTTTGTTTCCTGAGATTAAGAATTCCTCATATCAGTGAGGTCATATGATACATGTCTTTCTCTGTTTGACTTATTTCGCTCAGCATAATACCCTCCAGTTCCATCCACGTCGTTGCAAATGGCAAGATCTTATTCCTTTTGATGGCTGCATAATATTCCATTGTATATATATACCACTTCTTCTTTATCCATTCATCTGTTGATGGACATCTTGGCTCTTTCCACAGTTTGGCTATTGTGGACATTGCTGCTATAAACATCGGGGTGCACGTAGCCTTTCGGGTCCCTACTTTTGTATCTTTGGGGTAAATACCCAGTAGTGCAATTGTTGGATCATATGGTAGCTCTATTTTCAACTTTTTGAGGAACCTCCATACTGTTTTCCAGAGTGGCTGCACCAGCTTGCATTCCCACCAACAGTGTAGGAGGGTTCCCCTTTCTCCGCATCCCCGCCAACATCTGTCATTTCCTGACTTGTTAATTTTAGCCATTCTGACTGGTGTGAGGTGGTATCTCATTGAGGTTTTGATTTGGATTTCCCTGATGCCGAGCGATATTGAACACTTTTTCATGTGTCTGTTGGCCATTTGGATGTCTTCTTTGGAAAAATGTCTGTTCATGTCTTCTGCCCATTTCTTGATTGGATTCTTTGTTCTTTGGGTGTTGAGTTTGATGAGTTCTTTATAGATTTTGGATACTAGCCCTTTATCTGATATGTCATTTGCAAATATCTTCTCCCATTCTGTCAGTTGTCTTTTGGTTTTGTTGACTGTTTCCTTTGCTTTGCAAAAGCTTTTTATCTTGATGAAGTCCCAATAGTTCATTTTTGCCCTTGCTTCCCTTGCCTTTGGCGATGTTTCTAGGAAGAAGTTGCTGCGGCTGAGGTCGAAGAGGTTGCTGCCTGTGTTCTCCTTTAGGATTTTGATGGACTCCTGTCTCACATTGAGGTCTTTCAATCATTTGGAGTCTATTTTTGTGTGTGGTGTAAGGAAATGGTCCAGTTTCAGTCTTCTGCATGTGGCTGTCCAATTTTCCCAACACCATTTGTTGAAGAGACTGTCTTTTTTCCATTGGACATTCTTTCCTGCTTTGTCAAAGATTAGTTGAGCATATAGTTGAGGGTCCATTTCTGGGCTCTCTATTCTGTTCCATTGATCTATGTGTCTGTTTTTGTGCCAGTACCATACTGTCTTGATGATGACAGCTTTGTAATAGAGCTGGAAGTCTGGAATTGTGATGCCACCAGCTTTGCTTTTCTTTTTCAACATTCCTCTGGCTATGCGGGGTCTTTTCTGGTTCCATACAAATTTTAGGATTATTTGTTCCATTTCTTTGAAGAAAGTGGATGGTATTTTGATGGGGATTGCATTGAATGTGTAGATTGCTCTAGGTAGGATTGACATCTTCACAATATTTGTTCTTCCAATCCATGAGCATGGAACGTTTTTCCATTTCTTTGTGTCTTCCTCAATTTCTTTCATGAGTATTTTATAGTTTTCTGAGTACAGATCCTTTGCCTCTTTGGTTAGATTTATTCCTAGGTATCTTATGGTTTTGGGTGCAATTGTAAATGGGATCGACTCCTTAATTTCTCTTTCTTCTGACTTGTTGTTGGTGAATAGGAATGCCACTGACTTCTGTGCATTGATTTTATATCCTGCCACTTTACTGAATTCCTGTATGAGTTCTAGCAGTTTTGGGGTGGAGTCTTTGGGATTTTCCACATAAAGTATCATATCATCTGCAAAGAGTGAGAGTTTGACTTCTTCTTTGCCAATTTGGATGCCTTTGATTTCTTTTTGTTGTCTGATTGCTGTGGCTAGGACTTCCAATACTATGTTGAATAGCAGTGGTGATAGTGGACATCCCTGCCGCGTTCCTGACCTTAGGGGGAAAGCTCTCAGTTTTTCCCCATTGAGAATGATATTCACTGTAGGTTTTTCATAGATGGCTTTTATGATATTGAGGTATGTACCCTCTATCCCTATACTCTGAAGAGTTTTGATCAAGAAAGGATGCTGTACTTTGTCAAATGCTTTTTCTGCATCTATTGAGAGGATCATATGATTCTTGTTCTTTCTTTTGTTAATGTATTGTATCACATTGATTGATTTGCGGATGTTGAACCAACCTTGAAGCCCAGGGATAAATCCCACTTGGTCGTGGTGAATAATCCTTTTAATGTACTGTTGGATCCTATTGGCTAGTATTTTGGTGAGAATTTTTGCATCCATGTTCATCAGGGATATTGGTCTGTAATTCTCCTTTTTGATGGGGTCTTTGTCTGGTTTTGGGATCAAGGTAATGCTGGCCTCATAAAATGAGTTTGGAAGTTTTCCTTCCATTTCTATCTTTTGGAACAGTTTCAGAAGGATAGGTATTAATTCTTCTTTAAATGTTTGGTAGAATTCCCCTGGGAAGCCATCTGGCCCTGGGCTTTTGTGTTTTGGGAGATTTTTGATGACTGCTTCAATTTCCTTAGTGGTTATAGGTCTGTTCAGGTTTTCTATTTCTTCCTGGTTCAGTTTTGGTAGTTGATACATCTCTAGGAATGCATCCATTACTTCCAGGTTATCTAATTTGCTGGCATAGAGTTGCTCATAATATGTTCTTATAATTGTTTGTATTTCTTTGGTGTTGGTTGTGATTTCTCCTCTTTCATTCATGATTTTGTTGATTTGGGTCATTTCTCTTTTCTTTTTGATAAGTCTGGCCAGGGGCTTATCAATCTTGTTAATTCTTTCAAAGAACCAGCTCCTAGTTTCGTTGATCTGTTCTACTGTTCTTTTGGTTTCTATTTCATTGATTTCTGCTCTGATCTTTATTCTTTCTCTTCTCCTGCTGGGTTTAGGCTTTATTTGCTGTTCTTTCTCCAGCTCCTTTAGGTGTAGGGTTAGGTTGTGTACTTGAGACCTTTCTTGTTTCTTGAGAAAGGCTTGTATTGCTATATACTTTCCTCTTAGGACTGCCTTTGCTGTATCCCAAAGATTTTGAATAGTTGTGTTTTCATTTTCATTGGTTTCCATGAATTTTTTAAATTCTTCTTTAATTTCCTGGTTGACCCATTCATTCTTCAGTAGGATGCTCTTTAGCCTCCATGTATTTGAGTTCTTTCTGACTTTCCTCTTGTGATTGAGTTCTAGTTTCAAAGCATTGTGGTCTGAAAATAGGCAGGGGATGATCCCAATCTTCTGGTACTGGTTGAGACCTGATTTATGACCTAGGATGTGATCTATTCTGGAGAATGTTCCATGGGCACTAGAGAAGAATGTGTATTCCGTTGCTTTGGGATGGAATGTTCTGAATATGTCTGTGAAGTCCATTTGGTCCAGTGTGTCATTTAAAGTCTTTATTTCCTTGTTGATCTTTTGCTTAGACGATCTGTCCATTTCAGTGAGGGGGGTGTTAAAGTCCCCCACTATTATTGTATTGTTGTCGATGTGTTTCTTTGCTTTTGTTATTAATTGCCTTATATAATTGGCTGCTCCCATGTTAGGGGCATAGATATTTACAATTGTTAGATCTTCTTGTTGGATAGACCCTTTAAGTAGGATATAGTGTCCTTCGTCATCTCTTATTACAGTCTTTGGTTTAAAATCTAATTTGTCTGATATAAGGATTGCCACCCCAGCTTTCTTTTGGTGTCCATTAGCATGGTAAATGGTTTTCCACCCCCTCACTTTCAATCTGGGGGTGTCTTTGGGTCTAAAATGAGTCTCTTGCAGACAGCATATCGATGGGTCTTGTTTTTTAATCCAATCTGATAGCCTGTGTCTTTTGATTGGGGCATTTAGCCCATTTACATTCAGGGTAACTATTGAAAGATAGGAATTCAGTGCCATTGTATTGCCTGTAAAGTGACTGTTACTGTATATTGTTTGTGTTCCTTTCTGGTCTATGTTGCTTTTAGGCTCTCTCTTTGCTTAGAGGACCCCTTTCAATATTTGTTGTAGGGCTGGTTTCGTGTTTGCAAATTCCTTTAGTTTTTGTTTGTCCTGGAAGCTTTTTATCTCTCCTTCTATTTTCAATGACAGCCTCGCTGGATATAGTATTCTTGGCTGCATATTTTTCTCATTTAGTGCTCTGAATATGTCCTGCCAGTCCTTTCTGGCCTGCCAGGTCTCTGTGGATAAGTCTGTTGCCAATCTAATGTTTCTACCATTGTAGGTTACACATCTCTTCTCCCGAGCTGCTTTCAGGATTTTCTCTTTGTCTCTGAGACTCGTAAGTTTTACTATTAGATGTTGGGGTGTTGACCTATTTTTATTGATTTTGAGAGGGGTTCTCTGTGCTTCCTGGATTTTGATGCCTGTTTCCTTCCCCAAATTAGGGAAGTTCTCTGCTATAATTTGCTCCATTATACCTTCTGCCCCTCTCTCTCTTTCTTCTTCTTCTGGGATCCCAATTATTCTAATGTTGTTTCGTCTTATGGTATCGTTTATCTCTCGAATTCTGCCCTCGTGATCCAGTAGTTGTTTATCTCTCTTTTTCTCAGCTTCTTTATTTTCCATCATTTGGTCTTCTATCTCACTGATTTTCTCTTCTGCCTCATTTATCCTAGCAGTTAGCGCCCCCATATTTGATTGCACCTCATTAATAGCCTTTTTGATTTCTACTTGGTTCGATTTTAGTTCTTTTACTTCTCCAGAAAGGGTTTCTCTAATAACTTCCATGCTTTTTTCAAGCCCAGCTACTATCTTTAAAGTGATGATTCTGAACTCTAGATCTGACATCGTACTAATGTCCGTATTGAGTAGGTCCCTGGCAGTCGGTAGTACCTCTTGTTCTTTTTGTTGAGGTGATTTTTTCCGTCTTGTCATTTTGTGCAGAGGAAAATAGATTAATGAGAGAACAAAATGCTAGCAGGGTAACAACGTCCCCAGAAAATATACTCTAAACAAATCAGAAAAGACCTGAAGCAGTGGGAAAAGAAAGGGAAAGAGAGAAAAAAGAAAAGGAAAGAAAAAAAGAAAAAAGAAAAAGATAAAGATAAAAACAAACAAAAGCAGAACAAAACAAAACAAAACAAAAACAGAATGTGATCAAATATGATCAGGCTGGATTATAGATCAGTGCCACACACTAGATTTTGGGTGTATTTTGGTCTGTTAAAAGAAAGTCCCTCCCAAAATTTTAAGGAAAGAAAAACTTATATATATACAAAAATAAGAGTTGATATGATGAAGGGATGGAATATGACTGTAAGGATGGAAATTATAAAAAATTTTAAAAAAGGATTTGATAAGTTGTTTGAAAAAAGAAAGAAGAGGATTAAAAAAAAAAAAAGAAAGAAAGAAAAAAGGGAGAGAATGTGATCAGGCAGGGGAGTAGAAAAAAACCATACACTAGAGATTTAGAGTATATTTTGATCTGTTAGAAGAAACTATCTCAAGATTTTAAAGAGAGAACAACTTATATATATATGCCAAAAATACGGGTAACTACTATGAAGGGATAGAATATGACTTTAAAAATGAAAAATAAAAATGTTTTTTAAAAAAGGGATTGATAAGATGTTGGTTGAAAAAGGGAAAAAGAAAAATTCAAAAAAAAAAGAAAAAAGGAAAAAAGAAAAAAAGACAGTTAAAAAAAATAATTAACTTTGAAAGACTAAGGAATCATGGTAAAAAAGCCATGAATTCTATGTGCAGTATTCCCCTAGCGCTGGAGTTCTGCCGTTCTCATTGATCGGTAAACTTGGTCTTGGCTGGCTATTCTCACTGATCTTCTGGGGGAGGGGCCTGTTGCCGTGGTTCCCAAATGTCTTTGCCTGAGGTGGAATTGCCCCGCCCTTGCCGGTCCGGGCTAAATAATCTGCTCGGGTTTGCTCTCCGGAGCTTTTGTTCCCTGCAAGCTTTCCGTACAGCTTTGGAGGCGGAGAGTGAAAATGGCGGCCTCCCAGTCTCTGCCACGGCGGAGCCGAGAACTCGGGGTCCCGCTCCTCAGTGAGCCCCCAGAGAAAAGCAGTCAGTCACTCCCGTCTCCCCGGTCTCCGGCCACACTCCGCGCTCACCCGGCCTGTGACCGCGCCTTTCTATCTGGCACCCGACCCTGGGTGGAGTCTCCAAACCCAGCAGATCCCCGCGGTGCGCTCCCACACCTCTCCTCCCGGGGGAAGAAGGTGAGTCTCCCCGGATCTGCCGCTTGTTGGGTCCCTGCTGGAGGAGCAGTGGCCTGACTGTGCCTTGGATCACGGTTTATAGCAACCCCGAGCTGAGAGCCCGCGCCTGGGCTCCGTCTCTGCAGCCGGCTTCCCCGCTCCGATACCTGGGAGCTCTGCCGCACTCAGGCACCCCCGGTCTTTCTGTGACCCCGAGGGTCCTGAGACCACACTGTCCCGCGAGGGTCCCACCCCCCACTTCGCCACCAGAGTGACGTCCCTCAGTGGAGCAGACTTCTAAAAGTTCCGATTTTGTGCTCCGTGGCTCTATCACTTGCCAGAAGCGGCCGTCGGAGGCCCCTCCCCCGCCGTCTATCCTCCCGAGTATCGCCTCGGATTCACTTCTCCGCACGTCCTACCTTCCAGAAAGTGGTCGTTTTTCTGTTCAGAGAGTTGTTGCTATTCTTTTCTTCGATCTCCTGTTGAGTTTGTAGGTGTTCAGAATGGTTTGATCCCTACCCAGCTGAATTCCTGAGAGGAGAGGAAATCCAGGTCTCCACTCCTCCGCCATCTTGCTCCCAAAACCCTAAAGCCTATAATTTAATATGGACATTTTTACAGATAAAATGATATGATATCTGGGATTTGTTTGAAAATAATTTAAGGGGATGAAGAGAATTAAGTAGGGTCTAGATGAAATGACATTGTCCATGAGTTATAATTACTGAAGCTAGGTGATGGGTATTGAGGGCTTAATTAAACTATTCTATTTTTGTATATTTTTGAAATAATTAGTTAAAAACTTTAACCATGCACTGTAAAAAAAATTTGTAAAACTATTACAAATGATAAGAAAATTGAGTGGGGTAGTTGGGCAGAAAGTTAGCACCCAGAAATCAAAAACTACACCCAATTAGAAAATCCTGAGTTTAAAGTGCCCCATTATATAACTATATTTAAAAAGAAAAAAAATACATTGGAATAAAAATACCTAGGAATAAAAGAGGAAAATGTGCAGATCAAAACAAAAAAAGTTAAATGCTACTGAGGAACACAAAAAGACCTAAACAGACCTTGGTTAGAAAAATTCAAAAATTATAAAGCACTTCTTCCAAAGTTAATCTTGAATGCAATAAAATACATTAAATAGAAAATAAAATAAAAATGCCAATAAAATTTTTTTCTGGGGGCATATAAGCTGCCTCTAAAGTTCATATGAGTAAATAACAGACCCCCCCCAAGATCTGAAAAAATGTTACTATCACAACCAGACATTCAAATATATTATAATTACAATAATTAAAACATACTGCTGCTTCTAGAAATAGACTCAGATATACATAAAAATATAGTATCTGATAAACATAGCATTCCCAATTAGTGAGAGAAAAATGGATTATACAATAAATGGTGTTAGAACATTAGGGAAGCCCTATGAAAAATTTAGATTTCTACTTCACACTTTTTACCAAAATCAGTTCCAGATGAATGAAAATCGTACACATAAAAATGAGACCATAAATATACACAATGAAAATATGAAAGTTGGTAACCTAAACTTACCCACTGCATTGGGGAAGACCTTTTAAAATCTGACAAAAAGCCCAGAATCCATAATAATGTAATGTATGGTAATTAACATAACATAATAATAATAAAAAAAAAAGTAAAAAAAAAAAACGTCCAAACTTAAAAAAAAAAAAAAGCCCAGAATCCATAAAATAAAAGATTGATAAATCCAACCTTATAAAAATCAAAAATTTCTCTAAGGGAAAAACAAAACAAAATCAAAAGACATATGATAAATTGGGAAATATCTGTAATCAGTTCATTGAAAAAAAATTCCCTTAATACATTAAGGACTCCTAAAATTCAATAGGAAAGAGAATAGCAATGCAATTTGAAAAAATGGGCAAATGATATAAACAGTTCATAGAGGAGGTATAAATAGCTCTTAAATGTGTAAAAAGGAGCACAACCTCACCCATAACAAGGGAATTTCAAAATACATTTTTTTCCTTATCTGATTAGTAGAGGTTTAAAAATTTAATAGCCCAATGTAGTAATGAGTCTCTAGTGAAAGTATAGTTATGTTTCTTGTGAAAGCAAAAACTGATTCAACCCATATGAAGGATGATTTAATAACATTGATTAATAATACAAATGAAGTGACCCAGCAATTCTAATTCAGGAGATTTATTTTCCAAATATTCTGCAAATATGCATTAAAATATGACACGCACTAGGTAATCATTGCAATGTTGTGTAAATAACAAAAGGCTGGCAATAAACCAGACATTCATCAATAAGATCTAGCTAAGTATATCATACAATGGAATACTATGTAGCCACTTAAAAAAAAAAATAAGACAGCTCTATATACATGTATATATGCTTGTGCAGGCATCCTCAAACTGCAGTGACGCACAATAAACTAGTAATAATAGTTGTCTCTACAGTAGGAAGCTGGGTGTCTAAGGGTCAGGATTAAGAAGATTTCATCTTCATAGACTACCCTCTTAAAGCTGTAGAATTTTTAATCATATGCATTCTGTACCTATTCTAAAATATTAAGTACAATAATTTTACATTGGGAGTTAGAAAGAAGAACATGATGTGATGTATCCCCCACCAAGGCAGGCACACACATGCACACACACACACACACACACACACAATTTAAGGATAGCTTTAGTAATTAATACTCATGACAGAACATCCTAGAACATTCCAAGGTGACTGCTTAATCATCTAAGAAAGATGGTCATTAGTGGAAAGTTCATTAAATATATTTGTAAATAAATTTTTTACCAACATGTAATATACATATAGAGTACTACAAAAAGCCCAAGTGTAAGCTTGAGGAGTTTTTACAAAGTAAATATGCCTGAGTCACTAGCACTGAGATCAAAGAAGGGAATATTACCAGCACCCTAAAAACCCCCTTATATTCCCTCACAATCACTAGCCACCACCCTCATGTCTAACATTACAAAGTAATTTTGACTGTTTTGAATTACATATAAATAAAATCTTATAGTGTGGAGGGGTTTTGTTTTTATTTTTGTTTTAGTTTCATTTGTGAGTATCTAGTTTCTTTTGTTTAACATTATGTTTATGAGATTCATCCACATTGTTGCATACTGTACTGTCACTCTTATGTAGTAGTCCATTGTGTGACTGTACCATTCATCCATGTTGATGTACATTCAGGTTGTCTCTAGCTTTTGACTGTAATAAACAGTACAGCTCTGAATGTTCCAATACACCTCTAGGTGAACATATGTGCACATTTCTGTTGGGTTTATACCTAGAAGTGAAAGTTGCTGGGTCCTAGGATAGGTGAGCATTTTTAGTAGATATTGCTAAGCAGTTTTCCAAAATGACTGTATCATATCCTCACTCTCATTATGTGATCAATTTCATATTTTAGCCATTCAGGTGGACAACTAAAGTTATCACATTGTAGTTTTAATTTGCATTGTTTTGATGGCTAATGAATTTGAGTACCTGTTCAGTGAAGTGCCTGTTCAGGGTTTTTGCCTATTTTTCTGTCGGGTTGTCTGAGTTTTTATTATTAATTTGTTTTATAGTCTGCATATGAACCTTTCTCAAATATGTGTAGTGCAAATACCTTCTCCAACTCTGGGGCTTTTTCTCCAGATATCTGCATGGCTCTCTCTTTCTTCACATCTCTGTTCAGATGTCACACTGTCAGTGAAGCCCACCCCGACCATCCCATATAGTGAATTTTTGCCTGAAACCACCTAATACTCCTCACTTCTATTTCCCTACTTTGATTTCTCCTTAGTATGTATGACCACATGACATGCTACATACTTACTTGTTTCTTTCTTTCTAATTTCTCTTCCCCTTCCACCCTATCCCCAATGGCAGGAACTTGTTTTATTTTATTTATTATGTTCCAGACATCCAATACATTTTTTTTGTTGTTATTGGAGGAATGGGTATAAACTAGATGAACTTCTCAGTGATTTATATACATTCTCTCTCTCTCCCCTCTCTTTGAGTCTATGAGACATGTTATTTCCAAATTCAAACACACATTGATGTATGTTGTGATAACAAATTTTATTATCAAAAAGTTGATGTCAAGGGGCACCTGGGTGGCTCAGTCATCAAGCGCCTGCCTTCGGCTCAGGTCATGATCCCAGAGTCCTGGGATCGAGCCCCACATCGGGCTCCCTGCTCTGTGGGAAGCCTGCTTCTCCCTATCCCACCCCCCTGCTTGTGTTCCCTCTGTCGCTGTATCTCTCTTTGTCAAATAAATAAATAAAATCTTTAAAAAAAAAAAGTAATGTCAAGTTTAATATTTAAGAACTGAGAATGAAAGATCACCTTTGACTCCGAGGGTCCAAAAAAATCCCATTGACTCTGTCTGCTTGTTTTACCATGAAACATCTACAATGATGGTTATTCTAGCACTGTACATACATCATGTTACCAAATAAATTAAAAAGAAACTCAACATCCTGGTTCAAGCCACTCGTTGATTATTGTAAAAACATGATGATCTAATTATGTCAACTTCCAGAGAGCCAATCAACAAAGAATTAATTTCTTGACTAAATTCATCATTATTTTTAAAGAAGTTATGTGAGGGTGCTTATAGTATAAGTGTTACTGTAAAAAGTCAGTGAGTATTTAAATTAAAAAAAGAAAAAATATAACTTAATACATTTCAGGCATGATTTTTAGGCTCAAATGTATCTTGTGATATATGTGCTGCTATTAAATATTATAACACCAATCCAAAAATGATGTCACTTATACAAGATACAGGTTTTTGTTTTAACATTCCATTTTGCATGTCTTGTATTTCAATATCTTTCACAAATCTTGCTTTATAGCTACTAATTTTATTTAACCAGGCATTAATAAATAGATACACATAGGGAAAAAAAGTCAGTGAGTACGAGCTTTAAGAACTTTATTTATGTCTGTGAGTGAACAGGGAGAATGGAGCTTCAGTTACACCCACTGAACAAAAATCCTGCTTTAGACAACTCTACGTTGTCTAACAAGCATTTACTAGACATCTCCCCTCTGTGCATGGCCCAACCTTCGTTTCCTGAACTCTCAGAATAGATGATTTACTGGGAGAGAAGGTGTGTGCCTAAAGTGGCATATGAGATTAGGTAACAAACAAAATGCATTATCCTCCTTCCATCACAGCCTTAATGTCTATCTCCAGTCTGACTTGGGCTTCTGGCTTCAGGCTGAATGAAGTCTCTGATTGAAAAGGATTAAATACAAACAGCCCTGTCCTGCTTCTCTCCTAATCTCTTTAGGACAATAGGGGTGATAGAAAAGAGTGTCTCATTTGTGCAGATGGCTTAATTTAAATAGCAGTTCATGAAGACTAACTTGAGCCAACATCAGGACTTCTTTGGTTTTCTCCCATCCTGTGACTAGGGCCACCCCTCATCACAGTCTTCAAGACATGATATGTGCTCCCCATCCAGGTGAATTTACACAAAATTGATTAACACTTCACTTGCATGTTATTGAACTTGATGTATGAGTTTTAAATCATACAGCTCATGGCACTTAGTCAACAAAACACTAAAATGTCTCTTTTTTATAATGATTTGGATGATGTGGCTGAAGTTTCCTAAATTATTGAGACTATAAACCAATTTATTAAATTTAGTGAAAAAGTTTCCATATTAAGTAAGATGATTCTTTTTCTATGCAAAACCTTCTTATGAAAGGTTAAATGACTTTTTCATCATTCTTTCCATGTCTAAGATAAATGGTCTTGGGTTGTCAGCCAGATGATATTTAACTCAGCACTCTACCAAAATTAAAAGCAGCCTATGAGAAGAGGAAGAAAGAGATATGGGAAAGGCAGCTGAGCAAAATAAATGGAACATTCATGTTTGTATGTATGTGTTTAGACTCCCAGCCAGAATGTAAATGATCACAAAATGATTGTGGGTTTTTTGCACCCTTTTCATGCTATCTGACTCAGTGTCCAGTGTGATGGCATTAAACAATGAACTACTGGAGAGGCACAACTTAGAACAGGAATACTGACCTTCAGAAAAATTGTGAAGAGGCAATGGTGTATCTTTGGCCCCTGCCTACAGTTGTTTCCTTCATTCTAACCTTTCTAAGACCCCTTCCTCCTTGTAAACACTTTAATTTTTCAAGGGTCCTCGATCTCTCTCTCAGTGAAAAAGAAAACACCCATGGAATACCTACCATATCCAGGTACAGTGCAAGGCACTAGGTTTCCATAAGAATAAGGAAGACTGATCTTGCTTGAAAAGGTACACTATATAAGATGTATCATATATAGGATATAGATGTATGTTTAAAAACCTATTGAAATACAGAGAAGTTATTGATGTGATTCTGACAAGTTCAATTATATTAAAATTTTTGAGGCCATCTAAAAAGAGCAGTGATTAAGCCAATGTTTATGACCAGATTATAGAAGATACTGAATAGCAACTGAAGGAATAGAAGATTACACTGAGAGCAAAGGGAAGACATTAAAGGTTTTGGCAACAACAAATGAAAACCAAGCTTTCAGAAGAACAATTTAGGGGATAATCAGAGATAAAAATGCTACTTAGGAAGCTACTATTGTCAAAGCTGGCATGAAAATAAACAGAAAATCTTAATAGACCTATTTCTATTAAGAAATTAATTTTATAATCAAAAACGTTCATATATTCTGCTTCTGAACATGATAGATTGATACAGGACATGCTCTCTTACAGTGAAAAGCTAGATTAAAAAAATTATTTCAGATTTTGCACAACAGGTAGTACAGGACTTTGATTCCTGAAAGAAAAGACACAATATGGTCCCTCTGATCACCCTGGAGGCATTTTCTGGGCTGTTATGCAGGGAGGGGGAACACGGCAGAGCCTAGTGATCACTATGAGTTGAGAAGACGAAGATTGGAGTTGAGAAAGGCTGAGGCAGTTAGAATGTGTGAAGCAGGATACTGGAAAGGAAGGTAATACAGAAAGAAAGAACTCCAGAAATCACCATAGTGGGTCCCCTTGAATGTTGCTTAATACTAGGCTGTCATACACAGAATGAAATTCTACAAGGTTGAACAAAAAACTACCAGGGAGTTGTAAGCTGAACAACTCCAAGAGCTCATTCAGAGCTGATATTTGTTCAAGTTCTAACTAAAGTGAAGAGACTTTGTTGAACACTCAAGGCATTAAGACTCCAGAAAGATCACATCTTGTCAGTAGGGCTAAATTTGAACATATATGTAACTGGAATCCCGGGAAAGGGAGGAGCCAGATATATCATGCAAATACTCATACTAAGAACACTGGAGTGGCTATATTAATATCAGACAAAGTTCAAGACAAAGAATGTTACCAGGGATAAAAATGATCATCTCATAGTGACGTCAATTCATCAAGAGACCGTAATAGTCCCAAATGTGTATGAACCTAATAACAAAGTTTCTAAATACAAGAAGCAAATGCACTGAAAAGAACATAGATAAATCCACAATTATAGTTGAAGTTTTCAACAATCCTCTTTCAATGATTAATAGAATAGAAAATCTGTAAGGATATAGAAGAGTTGAACAGCACTATCCACAAACTGACCTAATTGACATTTATAGAACATTCCATGCATCAACATCAGAATACACATTCTTTTAAAGAATACATGGACAAAAGACCCCAAATAGCCAAAGCAGTTCTGAAAAAGAAAAACAAAATCAGAGGCATCATGATTCCAGATTTCAAGCTATATTACAAAGCTGTAGTCATCAAGATAGTATGGTACTGGCCCAGAAACATGCACATAGATCAATGGAACAGAATAGAGAACCCATAAATGAACCCACAACTATATGGTCAACTGATCTTTGACAAAGCAGGAAAGAATATCCAATGGAAACAAGATGGTGTTGGGAAAACTGGACAGCAACATGCAGAAGAATGAAATTGGACCACTTTCTTATATAATACACAAAAATAAATTCAAAATGGATGAAAGACCTAAATGTGAGACAGGAAACCATCAAAATCCTAGAGAACACAGGCAGAAACCTCTTTGACCTTGACTGTAGCAACATCTCACTAAACACATCACTACAGGTAAGGGAAACAAAAGCAAAAATGAACTATTGGTACTTCATCAAGAATAAAAGCTTCTACCCAGTGAAGGAAACAATCAAAAAAAGCTAAAAGGCAGCCTACGGGATGGGAGAAGATATTTGCAAACTACATATCTGATAGAGGGTTAATATCCAAAATCTATAGAATGTATCAAACTCAACACCCCAAAACCAAATACCCCAGTTAAGAAATAGGCAGAAGACAAAGAAGGTCCGAGACCCTGACCAAGTAAGGGAGAAAAGGTGTAAAACCCTGCTTCCCCCAAAATTCCATCCCCAAATGATAAATATTCCACCCTCTTGTTAACAACTGTCAATAAAAGATAGAGACCCAAACCCTGGGGTGCACAGCTCTCCCTTGAGCTTGTCCCCTCTCACATCTCGAGAGTATACTCTAACAAACGCCTCGCTTGTACTGCACCTGGTGTCTCCTCAGTCTACCTGACAAAATTATGACCTAGAATTTCCACTCCTAGATTTGTACCTAAAAGAAATAAACTTATATGTCTACAAAAACACTTGTACAAATATGTTCAAAATAGCTTCATTCATGATAGTAAGAAGCTGGAAACAACTCAAATAACCATCAGTAGATAATAAAAAATAAATTGTGGTATATTTATTCAATGTAATACTTCTTAGCAATTAAAAGGAATAAACCATAGATACACACAATATGATACATCTCACCAACATTATGCTAAATGAAAGATGTCAGACACAGAAAAAAGTACATACTGAATGATTCCATTTATATAAAATTCTAGAACCATTAAAGCTAATTTAAGATGAAAAGTATCACATGGGGCCCCTGGGTGGTGCAGTCAGTTGAGCATACAATTCTTGGTTTTGGCTCAGGTTGTGACCTCAGGGTCCTGAGATGGAGCCCCACCTTGGGGTCTGTGCTCAGCTTGGAATCAGCTTGGGATTCTCCTTCCCTCTTCCTCTGCCCCTCCCATTTGTTCTCTCCCTCTCTCACTCTCTCTCTCAAAATAAACAAATCTTTAAAAAATTTTTTTTTAAATATCACAAATGTGGCTGTCTCTTTGGGGTTGAGAATGACTGGGAAGAATAGAGGGAACCTTAGGTGAGGTGATATAAATGTTCTATATCTTGGTAGGGAGTAGGTTATATGGGTCACAATTCAATAAATTATAAACATACAATTTATACATTTAACTGCCTGTAAATTCTACTCCAACTTCCTACTGCCCCCTCACAAAAAATCCCACTAGAAACAAATATTAAACTCTAATTAGGAGACTCGTTCTTCCCAAAAGTATGTATTGCCAATTCTGAAACTACCTTCTCTATATTCTAGGCTTAAGCAAATTAGTAAATTTACTGAGGATAATAGAATATAGGAAGATGGAAGACTAGAGCATACTCTGTGGTACTGGACTGGAATTAAAGATATCACTGAAGTGGGTTTTTTTAAAAGATTTTATTCATTTATTTGATAGAGAGGGAGAGAGAGCATAAGCAGGGGGAGCAGCAGGCAGAGGGAGAAGCAGGCTCCCTGCTGAGCAAGGAACCCCATGTGGGACTTGATCCCAGGACCCTGGGATCATGACCTGAGATGAAGGTAGACACTTAACTGAATGAGCCACCCAGGTGTCCCATCACTGAAGTTCTTAAAAATAAATATAGAAAAATAAATATACAGAAATAAAGATATATGCACATACATGGATCTTCTGGCCTTCACCTCTGAAAGGATCTAAAAGCTTCAATACTTCAGAAGCAATGAATATACCTAGAACACAGATCTTAGTTTCTAAATGCCATTCTCCACAGTAATGACCAAATGTTCTAGGAGAAATAGTTAATTACAACACCAGAGCATTAAAAATATAAGATAAGCCTGGAATGTTTTATTGAATCAAAGGGTAATACCAAAAAAATCACTGGGTCATGTCAAAATGATACAGAAGCCATTTTGAAAGTTCTCACTGGCCAAATCTGGGAAAACTTGACTGTCAAAATAAATATTGGTAGCAAGTTTTTTTCAGGTTTTTTTTTAAATTCTCAGTGAGCATATATGGTAAAATTGGTTTCAGGTGCAGAAGTTAGTGATTCATCACTTACATACAATACCCAGTGTTCATCACAAGTGCCCTCCTTAATACCCATCACCCATTTAGCCCATGCCCCACCAACCTCCCTCCATCAACCCTCAGTTTATTCTCTATGGTAAAGAGTGTCTTATGGTTTGGTTCCCTCTTTTTTTCCTTCCCATATTTTCATCTGTTGTTTTTTAAATTCCACATATGAGTTAAATTTTGACAAAGTCCAATTTATTAATGTTTTCTTTTATAGTTACAGCGTTTTCAGCCCCATGTAAGAAATCTTTTCTATCCCAAGGCAATGAATATTTTCTCTTATGCTTTCTTCCATAAGTTTTATGTTTACAATTTTACATTTAAGTCTATGATCCACTTCAAGTTGTGGTTATGAAGTTATTTTTTTTTCATATAGATGTCCAATTGCAAAAGCAAACCCATTTGGTTTTTTTGTCTCTCAAAACTGCCAACTCTATGATTTTATTATTTATTTATTTATTATTTATTTTTACATTTTAACTCCAGTATAGTTTACATATACTGCTATATTACTTTCAGGTGTACAATTCAGTGATTTCAACAATTTTATGCATTACTTAGTGCTCATCAAAGTAAGTGTACTCTTAATCCCCTTCATCTATTTCACCCATCTCCGCCCCTTCCTCCCCTCTGGTAACCATTTGTTTGCTCACTATAATTAAGAGTCTATTTTTTGTTTGTCTCTTTATTTTTCCTTTGTTCATTTGTTTTGTTTTTTTTATATACCACATATAAGCAAAATCATATGGTATTTATCTTTCTCTGACTGATTTACTTCACTTTGTATTATACTCTCCAGATCCATCCATGTCATTGCAAATGGCAGGATTTCATTATTTTTATGGCTGAGTAATATTCCATTATTTACATATACTACATCTTCTTTATCCTTTCATCTACTGATAGACACTTGGGCTGCTTCCATATCTTGGCTATTGTAAATAATGCTGCAATAAATATAGCGGTGCATATATCCTTTCAAATTAGTGCTTTTGTATTCTTCGGGTAAATACTCAGGAGTGTGATTACTGGTTCATATGGTAGTTCTATTTTTATTTTTTTGAGGAACCTCCATACTGTCTTCCACAGAAGCTGCACCATTCTGCATTTCCACCGACAGTGCAAAAGGGTTCTTTTTTCTTCACATCCAGGTCAGCACCTGTGGTTATTTGTATTATTGATTTTAGCCATTGAGAGGTGTGAGGTGATATCTCATTATGGTTTTGATTTGCATTTCTCTATTTTTGCAGTATTCTTGCCAAAAATGCACAACCTGAATGTGATCATGAGGAAAAATCAGGCAGACCCAAGTTGAGGGATACTCCACAAAAGTAACTGACTATACCCTTCAAAAAAAAAAAATCCCTGTCAAGAAAACAAAGGAAATTTAAGGAAATGTTCCATATAAAAGGAATCTTAGAAGGTATGATGAATACCTAGACCAGAAAAAAAATCTCTTATGGGACATTTTTGGACAAAAGGACGTTGGGACAACTGATTAAATTTGAATAATAGTGCTGTATCAGTGTTAGATTTCCTGATTTTACTAACTATACTGTAGTTATATAAAAGAATTTTCTTTTTCCAAGTAAATACACACACAATTATTTAGATGTAAAAGGGGGGGAACACACCATACCAACGGTGAAGTACCATGATTTTGTTATTATAATTGATAAGACACCCAACGTGATTTCAGAACCAAGTTACACCACGCTGTTGCCTTTATAGGGTAGTGACATTTCAAAAGCCACAGGCTGATAAATGTGGGGCATCAAATTTAGCATTAATTTGTACAAATTCTTGAGATAATAATATGTTAGAGATAAGCCCGAATTTACATTCTAATTTCTCTAAACATTGATCCTGGCCTAATTCAAAATTGTCTAAACTATGATAAAAAGTCTTGAAATCAGTCAACAGTGAGAGTCTAGTTGAACTACAAAGAAAAGCTTTGCAAACTGAGGCCTCCCCATATCAGGTCCCATTTGAAATCAGGAGACAGAGAAAAGAAATGAATTAAAATAGGTCCCTTTAATAGCCTCTATGCACTCTCCACAATCACCATCCATCTCTACCCCCATCCTCCTGCTCAATATACAGATTCCTTTCTCCCCATTGCCACCCCTTCCATTTGGGAATGGACCACCGTCATTTTTCATATATGTTTTTGTTTTTAATCTAAGCATCTATTGAGTATTATTGTATGCTTTTATAGCCCACACACCCTGGCAAGAGTTAACAGGAATTCCAGATATTATCAAATATATTTAAACATGATGCTTGAGTGGTCTTTGCAGCTGGTAGGTTATACATAAAATATGTTCAGCCAGTGATAGCGTCCTTATCTAAAGACAGAAGCTAGCAAAATTTCATCCCGTGTGCTCTGTCAGATTGTTCCTTTGGACAGATGGCAGAAGACTCCCGATGACAAGTGTGAGATGCTATCTGAGTGTCATGGCAGTGGTTTTCTCATTGCCCTGGACAGAGTTCCCTGGCTACTCTCTTCATTTGAAGCGTGCAAATGAGTAGATGTGGATAGCAGAATGTGTGTGATCAATAAATTCACATAATTAGAATCTTGCTGAAAGGAGTAATCTCTCTATGAAAAGAACCTCCATTAAGGCGCTTGGTCTCCCTAACTAGACAAGGGCTCACATTGTCTCACCTTCTTGTATATTTTTCCCAAGTGACAAGAGTAAAGTGACAACACAAATGACAAAATTTTAAGTGCTGTCCACCTTGTCCAGAATCAGGTTTTTAGTTCCTTGACTCACAGAGCCAGCTGGGAGCTCACTGGGGAAATTCAAATCCAACACCTTCCTCAGTATACTGTCTGCTTTTATCTTATCTCATCTCTCTGCTGCTAAAAGGCACAGCTACTCACTGCACATGAACCCATACACCCACAATGCAGAAGTTCCTCCCTTAATCCCTATACTCCATGTGCACAGGCCTCCTCTTTAAACCACAGGTCAAGGTTGCGCACCCCCTTCAAAGTCATCTCTATGTAAGCCCTCCCATTCACCCTAGCCATCAGCCCCTGAATAAATAGTAAATATATTCCCCCAAGGCACTTACACACGTTTATAATTACACACAAACACACCCATACACACACACACAGAGTAAAATACACGTAACATAAAATTTCCCATCTTAGCCATTTTTAAGTGTACTGTTCAGTAGCATTAAGTACTTTTATACTCCTGTACAACAAATCTCCAAAACTCTTTCCATCTTGCAAAACTGAAACTCTACAACCATTAAAAAACAAGTCCCCAGCCGCTAGTCCCAGCTTCTGGAAGCCACTATTCTACTTTCTGTCTCTATAAATTTGACTACTCTAGGTACTTCATACAAATGGAATCATACATTATTTGTCTTTTTTTTAAATATTTTGTTTATTTATTTGAGAGGGGGGACAGTGTGAGACAGAGAGAGCACAAGCATGAGCAGGGGGAAAGGCAGAGGGAGAGGGAGAGGGAGAAGCAGACTCCCCACTGAGCAGGGAGCCTGACGTGGGGCTTGATCCCAGGACCCTGGGATCATGACCTAAGCTGAAGGCAGATGCTTAACCAACTGAGCCACCCAGGCACCCCCATTATTTGTCTTTCAGTGACTGGCTTTTTTACCTAGTATAATGTCCTTCAGGTTCATCCATGTTGTAGCATGTGTCAAAATTTCCTTCTTTTTAAACATGAATAATATTCCTATGTATAATATTCCTATATATATATATACCAAATTATATTTATCTATTCATCTTTTGATGAACACTTGGTTGCTTCTACCTTTTTAGCTATTGTGAAGAATGCTGAACACAAGTATATAAATATATCTTTGAGACTCTGCCCACAATTCTTTTGGGTGGAATTCCAAAAGTGGAATTGCTGAATTATGTGGCAATTCTACTTTTAATTTTTTGAGGAACCACTGTACTGTTTTCCACAGTGGCTGCACCCCTTTACATTCCCACTATCAGTACCTAAGGGTTCCAATTTCTCAACATTCTCACCAGCACTTGTTATTTCCTATGTTGGGTTTTGTTTTGTTTTGAATTGTTTTTTGACAGTAACTATATTAGTTTCCTAGAATTGCTATAACAAAATACCATAGACTGGGTGGTTTAAACAATAGAAATTTATTTTCTCACAATTCTAGACACTGGAAGTCCATGATTTAAGTATCAACAGGTTTGGTTTCTTTGGCTTACAGGTGGCTGCCTTCTCACTGTGTCCTCACATGGCTTTTTCTCTGTGCATACACATTTCTAGTGTCTCTTCCTCTTCTTCTAAGGACACCAGTTCTATTGTTTTAGGGCCCCACCCTTATGACTCATTTAACCTTAATTATCTAATTAACAGCCCTATCTCCAAATACAATCACATTCTAAGGTTCTGTGGGTTAGGGTTTTAACCTATGAACTTGTGGGAGGCAGAGGAGCATAATTCAGTCCATAAAAGGGGTCATATGAGTGTGAAGTGGTATCAAATTGTGGTTTTGATTTGCATTTCCCTAATGATTAGTAATGTCGAGCATCTTTTTATGTGCTTATTAGACATTTGTACATCTTCTTGGGACAAATGTCTATTCAAGTCCTTTGCCTATATTTTAATCAGGTTTTGTTGTTGCTGTTAAATTATAGGAATTCTTTATATATTCTGGATATTAACCCCTTATCAGATACATGATTTATTTTCTTCTATTCCATGGGTTGCCTTTTCACTTTGTTGATTGTGTATTTATATATTTAAAAAATTCTTTTAGTTTGCAAGTATTTTTGAGAGTAGAATCCGGAAGCTACTCTTTAGCTGATATTTGATGTTGTTTAGATGTTCAATAATTTGTCTTAAAATTCATGTCATTTGAGAATGCCGTAACTACTTGACAAAAGTATCTAAAACCATGAAGGGCTTATAAACCTAATTTTCTTATAGCTTCCCTTTTTGTCCAGAGTGACTATCTTCCTGATGCATTCAAATATTACTACTTACTATCAACATGAAAGCACATGTTTCTCCAAATATATCTATGGTCTTGAAGGTATCAATATTTCCCTTGATAGTCCCTTGGCTTCTTTCTAGGTAAGAGAAGGAGAGGTAGCTTAAAAAAATTTATTTACTCCAGGAAAAAGAAAAAAATAGGGGATTGCTCATGAAATTATTCCAGTAAACAATGTACTTGCATAATTATGATGTTGATAGGCTACACCAAAAGGAAATAATATAGGGCTCAACCTCAGGAATGGTGGGGTAGGGACCACAAAAATCCATTCCTCCATAAAAAGCAATGGGAACACTGACAAAAACTGTCAAAATCAACCTTTCTAGAACAAAAGGCTTATAACAATCTGAGGAGTATTAATTAAAAAAAAAAAATGACTGAGTCTCTGCAAGAACAGCAATTCTGTGGTGTTTTAGCTACTCCCATGCCCCTCTCTCCAGCTCTGTAGTAGCTATTGAAGCCAACAGCCTAACAATTGCAGTAGCTGTAAGAACCAGCAGCCTAACAGCCCCTGAGGAAAGGGAACATAAATAGGTTTGGGGCTATCCAAAAGTCCCCTCCCCCAGAGAACTGTCACTGTTTGACCTCTCCAGCAGTTTGTTGAAAACTTCCATTTTCAGAACTTGTGTTTATTTTTTCCAGTAAGAGCTCACTTCATGTGAACAGCCTAACCCACAGAGCATTTGTCAAAACAAACAGCAACAATTGTCTAATATCATGGCTGCTCAAGACTGTGACATATATATGCAAGGCTGTCTGCATGCAAAGGGCTATGTGCAAGCACAGAAAAAAATCTGAGGTCCTAAACTCTCACCTCTGGCTGATTTTGAGGTTCTGCACAAATTCTAGCTCCATTGGAGAATGGAAAGCTTGCCCCAACACATACACAGAACCACTTAGCAATGGCTGAGACTTAATGATTCAAGGTATTTAGGGAAATTATCTGGCAACAGAGCAAACTGATGACGACAAATTACAAAGAACATAGACTTTCAGAATTAGTCTAGGAAAGTCACTAAACAAACAATAACAAAATTAATAGTAGCAACAACAAATCCTGGACAGGAGGAGAGTCTGATTTTCAGAGTAGACATAGATTATTTAAAATGTCCAGTTTTCCACAAAAGATACACAAGACATGCAAAGAAACTGGAAACTATGGCCTATATGCTGGGCGGGGGAGGGAAGAGATTGATAAAGTCTCTAGGGAAGACCAAAAGTTGGATTCACTAGACACAGATTTTAAATCAACTTTCATAAATATGTTCAAAACCCTAACAGGAATCCATGCCTATACAATTAAATAAAGTACAAGAATGATGTTTCACCAAATAGAGAATATTAATAAGGAGAAAGGAATTTTTTTCTTTTTTATTTACTTAGTTTTTTATTATGTTCAGTTAGCCAACATATGGTATATCATTAGTTTTTGATGTAGTGTTCAACAATACATTAGTTGCATATAACACCCAGTACCCATTACAACATGTGCCCTCCTTAATACCCATCACCAGGCTACCCCATCCACCCACCCACCCCCTTCTGTAACCCTCAGTTTGTTTCCCAGAGCCCAGAGTCTCTCATGGTTTGTCTCCCTCTCTGGTTTCTTCCCATTCAGTTTTCCCTCCCTTCCCCTATGGTCCTCTGCATTATTCCTTATGTTCCACATATGAGTGAAACCATATGATAATTGTCTTTTTCTGTTTGACTTATTTCACTTAGCATAATCCCCTCCAGTTCCATCCATGTTGATGCAAAAGGTAGTTATTCATCCTTTCTGATGGCTGAGTAATATTCCATTGTATATATGAACCACATCTTCTTTATCCATTCATCTGTTGAAGGACATCTCAGCTCCTTCCACAGTTTGGCTATTGTGGACATAGCTGCTATGAACATTGGGGTGCATGTGGCCCTTCTTTTCACTACACCTATATCTTTGGGGTAAATATCTAGTAGTGCAATTGCTGGGTCATAGGGAACCCTCTTACGCTGTTGGTGGGAAGGCAAGCTGGTACAGCCACTCTGGAAAACAGTATGGAGGTTCCTCAAGACGTTAAAAATAGAGCTAGCCTAGGAATTATTTCTTAAAAGAGAAAGAAAGTGAAGGAGGAAAAGGAAGTAGAGAAAAATTACCAATTAGAAATTCTGGAGTTAAAAAGCACAACTGAAATTTAAAAATTGACTAGACGGGCTCAAATTAGATTTGAGCTAACAGAAGAAAGAATAAACAAACTTGAAGACAGGTCAACTGAGAATAGCCAGTCTGGGGAACAGAAAGAAAAAAGAATGAAGCAAAATAAACAGAAGCTCAGAGACCTCTGGGTTACTGTTAAGTATACCAACATACACACAATGGGAGTCCCAGAAGGAGAGAAGAGCATAAAAAATTATTTGAAGAAATTGTTGCCTAGGGGTGCCTGGGTGGCTCAGTTGTTAAGCGTCTGCCTTTGGCTCAGGTCATGATCCCAGGGTCCTGGGATCGAGCCCCGCATCGGGCAGGGAGCCTGTTTCTCCCTCTCCCACTCCCCTGCTTATGTTTCCTCTCTAGCTGTCTCTCTCTCTGTCAAAAAATAATTAAAATCTTTTAAAAAGAAAAAGAAATTATTGCTTAAAACTTCCCAAATTTGATGGAAAATATTTATCTGCAAATCAAAAAAGGTCAATATGTCCAAGTAGGATAAACTCAGAGATATCCACATCTAGATACATCATAGTAAAATTGTCAAAAGCTAAAGACATAGAGAATCTTGCAAGCAGTGAGAGGAAAGTGACTCTTCACACATAAGGGATTCTTAACAAGATTAACAGCTGATTCTCATCAGAAACACCAAGACAAAAAGGCAGTGGCACGGTATATTTAAAATACTCAAACAACTGTCAACCAAAATTCTACATCCAGCAAAACTATTCTTAAAAATTAGGGAGAAATTAAGACATCACTATTAGATAAACAAAAATGGAGAAAATCTATCACTAGCAGAAATTGACAAATTCTAAAATTCATAAAGAAATATTAGAGACCCAGAATAGCTAAAACAGTCTTGAAAAAGTAGAACAAAGTTGGAGGACTCATTTCAATTAAAACAAAAAAAACAAAGTCATCTATTACTACAAAGTCACCTATTAGAATGGCCAAAATCCAAAACACTGAGAGTATTAAAGGCTGCTGAGGACATGGAGCAACACAATCTCTTGTTCATTGTTCGTGGGAATGCAAAATGGTACAGCCACTTTGGAAGACAGTTTGGTGGCTTCTTACAAAACTAAACATACTCAGGATGCCTGGGTAGCTCAGTCAGTTAAGCGTCTGCCTTTGGCTCAAGTCACGATCCCAGGATCCTGGAATCGAGTTCCACATTGAGCTCCTTGTTCAGCGGGGAGCCTGCTTCTCCCTCTGCCTGCTGCTCCCCCTGCTTGTTCTCTCTCTCTCCCTCTGACAAATAAATAAAATATTTATTTAAGAAAAACAAAAAACAAAAAAACTAAACATACTCTTGTCATACAATCCAGCAATTGCACTCCTTGGTATTCACCAAAAACGTTAAATAGTTATGTACACACAAAAACCTGCAACCTTATAGTTATTTATAAGTATTAAAATTTGGAAGCAACCAAGATATCCTTAAGTGGGTAAATGGATCAATAAACTGTGGTACATAAAGACAAGGAATATTATTTGGGACTAAAAAGAAATAAGCTATCAAGCTATGAAAAGACATGGAGGAAATTTAAATGCATATTACTGAAAGAAGCCATTCTGTAAAGGCTATATACTGTATAATTAAACTATATGACATTCTGGAAAAGGCAATACCATGGAGACAGTAAAAAATCAGTGGTTGCCAGGAGTTGATGGGGAGGGATGAATAGGCAAAGCACCAAGGACTTTTAGGGCAGTGAAAAAAACTCAGTATAATACCATAATGGTGGATACATGTCATAATGCATTTGTCCAAACCCACAGAATGTACAACACCAAGAGTGAACCATAACAAAAACTATGGACTTTGGGTGATAATGATATGTCAACATAAGTTCATCACTTGCAACAAATGTACAACTCTGGTGAAGAATGTTAATAATGGAGGAGATTATGCATGTATGGGGGGTAGGGAGTATATGGGAAACATCTGTCCCCTCAGTTTTGTTGTCAACCTAAAACTGCTCTAAAAAATAAAGTCTTAATATAAAAAATAGAACAAATTAAAAAGAAAACAAATAAAATAACATTAAACTTTGAGGTGCAAAATAAGCCAAACAAACTTACATAGCTACAATAATCAAGACAATGTGATATTACTAGCATAAACATAGAAATATAGATTAATGAAATTAAATTAAGAGTCCAAAAATAAACACTTGTATTTATAGTCATTTGATTTTTGAACAAGGCTGCTAAGATAACTCAATGGGGAAAAAATAGTCTTTTCAACAAATGTTACCAGGACAACTGGATCTTTAATGTAAAAGAATGAAGTTAGTCCCCTACCTCACATCATATACAAAAATTAATTCAAAATGGGCTAAAGGCCTAAATATAAGAGCTGTAACTACAAAACTCTTAGAACATAGAAATAAACTGCCTTGACCTTGGATTTAGCAATGGTTTCTTAGATGTAACAACCAAAGCAGAAGCAACCAAAGAAAAATATAGATAAATTGGACCTCATTAAAATTAAAAATGTTTGTGCTTCAAAGAACATCATTAAGAAAATGAAAAGGCACCCTGCAGAAGGGGAGAAAATTTTTGAAAACCATTTTTCAGATAAAATACTTGTATCCAGAATATACAAAGAATTTTCACAACTCAACAATAAACAGACAATCCTATTTTTAAAATAGGCAAATGATCTAGAGAGTGAGTATACTGCTAAGTGAAATAAGTGAGTCAGAAAAAGACAAATGCCATATGATTTTACTCATATGTGAAATTTAAGAAACAAAGGAAAAAGGAGACAAATCAACAGACTCAACTATAGAGAAAAAACTGATGGTTCTGAGGGGAGATGGATTGGGGGGATGGGTAAAATAGGTGAAGGGGATGAAACATGATGAGCACTGAGTAATATACAGATGAGCACTAAGTAAGGTATAGAATCACTGAATTGTACACCTAAAACTAATATAACATTATACATTAACTATAAGGAACTAAAATTTTAAAAAATAGGCAAAGGGTTTGAAAAAAGTTTCTCCAAAGAAGACATACTAATGGTCAATAAGCATATACAAAAATGTTTAGCATCATTAATCATTAAGGAAATGGAAATCAAAATCACAATAAGGTACCACTGCACACTTACTAGGGTAGTATAACAAAAAATGTGTATCCTAACAATTGTTAGAATTAAGTATAAATGTACAAAGTGATCTAGAGCTTAAGGGTATAAAGAACTTTCCTTTTTTTTTAAATTTTATTTTATTATGTTAATCACCATACATTACACTAGTTTTTGATGTAGTGTTCCATGATTCATTGTTTGTGTATAACACCCAGTGCTCCATTCAATACGTGCCCTCCTTAATACCCATCACCAGGCTAACCCATCCCCCCACCCCCTCCTCTCTAGAACCCTCAGTTTGTTTCTCAGTGTCCATAGTCTCTCATGGTTCATCTCCCCCTCCGATTCCCCCCCTTCATTTTTCCCTTCCTACTATCTTTTTTTTTTCTTTTTTAACATATAATATATTATTTGTTTCAGAGGTACAGGTTTGCTTTTAAGATAAGCTCTAGACCTCTTTTGTACACAGTTTCCTTCTAGGCTTATTGCCAGCTAGTGTTCACCATAAGTAGGGTGGGCCTTTGGGGTTCCTGCTCCATTATTGGTCATTTATAGACTTGAAAGCATCTTTTTGACACTGTCATTAGTTAGATGTACAGTTTTGTTGATCTTTCCTCAGATTCTGTGGAAAAAATTAGTTATGGGCTTATATGCCTATATTGATCCTAAGTATAGACTCTTGCCCTGAATCAGTACATAATACCCATGAGACTCTGAGAAGGTCAAGACAGTTGCCTGATGAAGCAGATCATTTCCAATGGACTAAAAGAGGTTTGTATCCTGTACCCCATCACCACTTTATTTTTAACTTTTATCTTTATGACTTGAGACCACAGCTGCCTCAGCTACACGCAAACCTCCCTTATCTATCCTCCACCGAACACTCCACTATAGGAAGCAGACAAATTGGCAAAAGCCTATGTGCAGATGATACTATAAATAGTTACCATGAACAGAAATGTCCTCTGTAGATTGTTGCCCTTGCTTTCTAATTACTACCAGGAAAAATAGAGGATCAATTATTCCAAACTTTAAGTCATTAATTTTGGTAAATATTTTTCATCTTTTATCTGGTCTATAAACAAAATACATAAGAAAAAAATGTATCAGGGATTGGCTCCAAGCCTCATGGTTTAATCCAACATTTTTGTGAACTATCTTGTTAACTGTGAGAACAAATATTTTGTTACTAGCTTATCTTGGAAAGCTGACCTGTAAGTACATTGTTTAAAGTTAGAGGTGCTTTACTGTCTGAGGCCTGCATTCATCAACATGCACCTAAAAGACATTCATAAGCCAAACCAGTGTGACCATAGCACTTGCCCACCCAAATATTGGTTCTGATCCCAAATTACTTTCTGTGTAAAGCCTTGTCTCCACTTATTTCATGTAGAGGAAAATTGGTTTTCTTTTTAACTGAGGTTCCAGTAGCATTTCCTCCACAGTCATGACTGAGCATCAACTCTTGTTCATTTGACCTTTAGAGCATGGAATCCTGCATTTAACTGGCCACACAGAATATCTACAGGCCAGTTATTTGTCAGGGAACCCACTACTGATCCTGAACCCACTACTGCTCACTACTTACTAGAAGTTCACTTGAGTCATGCATAGAACTATTCTCACCAAACGATTCATTGCCATTTTTGCAGTAATCCTACACTGGAAACACACTGGAAAGTTAAATGAAACATGTTACATTTACTCTAAGAATATTATTGAGGATGTTATCTGGAACAAGAGGAGAATGTTTGAATCTTGAATCTCTGAAGAAGATATTTTTGTCTTTCTTAAGCAACTGGTTTAATTTTACCTCAAAGACACTCCAAACAATGCAATTGATCCCATTTCCTTCTTCATATTGGCCATAAGGAAGCTGTGAGGCAAGTTTATGGCACACTCTAGTACCCAACACTTACAATGCATGAGTTCATTCTTACTACATCTTACTGTTTTACCTTTATTTTTCCTTGCCCCTATTTTCTCACTAACGAGTATTTGTTTTTCATCTTGGTGTGTATTTTTGTAAGCTGCTTCAAATACATCTTGCAAAGAGGACAGATATAAATAAATACATTTCTGTAACAGTGCTGTGTGAAGGATAGTTCTACAAAGCAGGATAAAAATCTTATCAGAAAAAGGGACTTCTGTAGAATCTCTGTGGGTAGAAATTCCATTCTCACATAATTAAAAAGTCATAATAGGGATATGTTACAGCCCACCTGACCAGGAAACTGAGATAGAAATGTTAATTGAGATTGTGGAAGCTGCGAAATTAGGCCAGGTAGTAATAATGGAAGACTTTAATTACTCAATCATAGATTGGAAAAATGCCTCACTGGGACAGGGGTTGGAAGTGAGATTTTTAGATAAGAAAAATTACTGCTTCCCAGCAAAGGAAGAGAAGGAGCCTGTGCAGCAGAGAAATATACTAGGCTAGGCTCTGACAATGAATGGAACCTGGTCTGAAAGGTGACGCAAAGTCACTGACAGTGACCACCACACAATTTAATTCCACAGCCTTGTAGGCAAATTTAAATCTACTACATGTCTACTTATTATATGAAAGCATCCTTTGAAAAAAAATGAAAGAATTTTAAAACTCACAGTAACAAACAAGAAAGAAACCAAGAGAATATGTTCAAAGTGACTTATCAGCAATCCAAGAAAACATCCAAGAGGTTATGATAACCTTCTGTGGCTAGTTGACAGAGTCAAAAATGTAACTGCTGGGAGCAGGGGAAAGGAGATTTTTTTCATAAAGCAGGAAAAGAACCAAGGAAAGTAAACATATAAACCCACAAAATATGGCAGGTTAGGAATAACTTCAAAATTAGATAAATTAAAAAAAAAAAAGGTGATACATATTATAGAGGTTTCCAAAAGGATTGGGAAGAGATTCTTTAAATCTATCAAAGGAAAGAAGACAGTTTGAGAAACAATGGAATCTCTTTAAAATAATGGCACCAAAGTTGAACAAAAGGAGGAAGAAAGAGCAAAAGGCTGGATCAAATCTGTCTCAATTTTCAGAGATCCCCTCTTCTAAAATAGCCCTGGAAACCCAGGTAAGATTGAAGACTGCTGCAGATAGTGATCACAAAGCAGAATAATAAGCTAAAGCACCAAAACAAACACAGATCACTTGGGGGGTAAGATATTCAGAAAAGAAATCATGCAACTTTTCGGTATAGTGTATACCTGTAGTGTTACTATAGAGGGCCTCCGTCCTAGACATATTAAGACCCACTTCTCTTCTGACAGGCAAGGAACTATGATTAAACAGAGACTTGTTGGATACCATTTTTTTAAGGAAAACCTACTAAAAGGAAGGAGAATATGACTTATGAATGGACATATTAATATACTGCCCTTTTTGCCATCAGATATGTATGTTAGCAATGGATATATTAAAAATGGTTAACCAAAAATATATTTTTAATTGAACTAAGATTGGGGGAAATGGGCTACAGGGAGACTATTTTAGACAAAAGAGGTGGAAAAACACAGTATGTCAGGGGTAGGTTCCAGGCCTAGTGGTTTAATTTAACATTTTTTAAGTGACCTGAGAAATGGAGCAAACAGCAAAATCTCTAGTAACTCAGATTATTAAAGAGACACACTAATAAAGAAAAATCCTACAAATATTTTAAATAGAGCATGTGAATAGAGGAAAAATGGTAGATGAACAATACCTGTACACATAAATAAGCCAAATTTTCCTAACAAAGAAAGAGCTCCAACTTAAGAAATCTTCCAAACAAAATAACACTCTTCCTAACTTTGCACCCGATTTCTTTCCTTCAAATTCACCTGCCCACTGAGGCAGTTCACAAGGAGTGGAGCCTGCTTTTCCCAGGAGGATGTCTTGGGGCTGCTGGAGTTGAAAGGATGACCCTGTTAAGGGCAGTGGGCTTCAAGAGAAGCAGCACAAGGGGTAGCTGTGCAGAGTTCGGCATTTACAAACCACATTCACATCCAGTACTCCACTACCTCCTGATACCCAGTCTGTGAGCAGATGCTCACTTCCTTTACAGATTAGGAAGCTGAGGGTAGTGAACACAATGTGGGCTCTCTGGCTGACCTCCAGGTCCATGCCCCTGCCAGACACCCTTCTCCCAAATGTTAGGATCAAGAGGCACTTTTGAAACTTGAAGAAAAGGGAATTTGGAACAAATAAAAAGGAATGCAGATCACAGAGCAGGTAATAAACCTAGAAGATTCACTCTCCAAGAAGTAGGGCTGAGGGGAAATGGAAATAAAGGCAAAGGTGTTTGGCAAACTGGGAGAGGAGGGGACAGAGCCAGTTTGGTCTCTGGGAGGCCCATCTGGCCATGCTGGAAATATTACGTAAAGCTGCTCTTGCTAAATTAGTCCCAAACTCAAGTTGGTTCTCTGGCCCTGAATGCTTCCTTTCTTTCAGAAGCCCATTCCAGCCCTTGAGGTCTAGACTGCTCTGCTGTGACTGCTCCTGCCATCCAGCCCCCCATCTCCTCTCCTGTGACAGAGCTGCTCCAGCTCTTCTGATTCTAGGGAATTCCCAACCCTCACTCCAGACACCATGCAGCACTGGCCTGCAGAGCCCTGGCCTGCTGTCCCCCTTAATCTATTCTGCAGGACTTCTTGGCTGCCACCCAGATCCCCACGCTGGGCACCATGTCTGGCCTTTGTGCTGCCTTGTTCTCTTGTGGTCACAGAAGCAGCACCCACAGAAGGACCTCATTTCAACAGACTGTAGGAAAGGCGGGATTTACAACCTTTCACTAACCTGAAGTAGAAGCTGCAAATCAATCCGGAGTCTGTAATCTCCCTGATTGTATCTCTTTAGGAGAAGTTTTAGAAGTGAAGTGGTTTGCAGGTGGTCTCTTTGATGCACATACCTGGGACCAATTGTAGAGCCCCAGCTTGAAGAAACAGGACTGTGAGGGACTCAGTACTCTGACCTCATGCTGAAGTACGTATGCCATACACCTTTATTCCGGGTCTGCCTTTTCCTCCCATCTGTGAAGAAACTACTAAATATGTTGGTTCTGAAATGGTTTTGTTCAGCTCCCTATACAAGAAACAATGGTTGTTCAAAAAGGAGCTTTTAAGAAATAATAAAAGAAATAAATTAGCATTTTGTACTGCCGAATTATGAGGAGGTAGCTGAGGGGGTTTTGGCATTAAACATATATGAGACCAGGGTGCCTGGGTGGCTCAGTTGGTTAAGCGACTGCCTTCGGCTCAGGTCATGATCCTGGAGTCCCTGGATCGAGTCCCGCATCGGGCTCCCTGCTTGGCAGGGATCCTGCTTCTCCCTCTGACCCTCCCCCCTCTCATGTGCTCTCTCTCTCTCTCTCTCATTCTCTATGTCTCAAATAAATAAATAAAATCTTTAAAAAAAAAAAAAACATATATGAGACCCTAAAATTATCACACACAGCTGTATGTGCAACTGAAAGAAGAGCTGAAAGTAAAGGCTTTTTCTCCTGAGTTGAATAAGTAATTTATTAAATGATAATAAATAATAGATACTGGTTTAGCAGGACATGTACCTAATTGCCTACATAAGAGGGACCTAATTTTAAGAGTATGTGAAGGGATCCCACTGTTGGGATCTGATCCAGTCTCTGCTAGGACAGTGCAGTAAAGTGTGTGAGAACATGAACTCTGGAGCCAGGTGGCCTGGGTTCAAGTCCCAGTCTGACATTTAGTAGCTCTGCGACCATGGAAAAGATATTAATGTCTCTGGCCTTGGTTTTCTCATCTATATGAAGGGGATAACAGTTCCAACCTTACAGAGCTGAATAAATAATTTTGAAAGCATGTAGAATAAATAAATGCAGAAACTTACTAACTCTTGAGGCAACTAGACCCCTTTGTCTGCCTTACATTCAGCTGAAATTTATCTCCTTATAAAAGTCCACATATTGGCCTGGCTTGGCAATATAAAATACTCCCTTTCCACATGACAATCCTTTAAATATTAAAAGACACATGGAATTTCTTTCTTAAAACACTTCTCCTATGTCAATTGTACTTCAGTAATACATACATACATACATACATACATACATACATACATACATACAAATACTTCTCCACACTGGCCAGATGCGTTTCTTCAAATTTATCATATGTGGTAAATTCAATGTGCTCACTAACTCACAGCAGCCAAATCCAAACTCTTTCATAGTTTCTTCCTTGCTGCCTTCCATTATAGTGCTAGAACACTAAATACTTATTTTCCCAGCCCCTCTTGCATCTAGAAATAGACTAGTGGCCAGGTCCTGGCCAGGGAAACATCAAGAAAATTTACTTTGACCCTTGATTTTTTGATAAGAGAGAGATACTTACCTATGCTGTCCACTTTCTCCCTTCCTCCTGACTAACTCAGGTGTGACACCTGAAGCCATGATGATCCTCTCACAACCATGAAGCCCTAGGCCTGAGGACGCTAAAGATGGAAGAGCAGACATACGAAAGAGCCTCGGTCTTGATGGCAGGGTTAAGCCGCTGAATATGTGCTGGTAATTGTCTCTCAACTTCTTGATATGTGAGAAAAATAACCTCCTTTTTGTTTAAGCCAACATTAGTCCAAAAACATCCTAATTAATACAGCTCATAATTTAGTTTGGCAAAGTTCTTATCCTTCTACTTAATCTCCTTTGGATGTAGGTTACTATTTTTTTTTTTTTTTTTAGAGAAGGAGGTGGGGAGGGGCAGAGGGAGAGAGAGAGAGAGAGAATTCCAAGCAGACTCCATGCCCAGCGCAGAGCCCAATGCAGGGCTTGATTTCACAACACTGAGATCATGACCTGAGCCAAAATCAAGAGTCAGATGCTTAACAGACTGAGCCACCCAGGTGTCCCAAGGATGTATTACTTTGATATCATAATTTTTAAGGGATGGTTCCAATCCTCTATTCATCTGCTATTTTTGATAATTTCCTAAAACTCAGGGTTGAGTCTAAGATCCCATATTTAAATTTTGTAAAATTCTTGGACATAAAAGTTACCCATAACTGGAAATATAAAAAATATGTTGCCTTGAGGAAAATAATAAGATCTTAAATCTTGCATAAAAACATACTAGTGATGGATTAATGATCTAATTTTTTTTAATTAGGAAAGTCCAAGAAAAAAATATAGAAGGATATCAAGAAGACTTTTATACATATGAAGAAAATTCCAGAAGCCCAAAGGAAAAATAAACAGATTTGACCACATAAAAATTAAGTTTCCTTATGTAAAAAGGTAAAATATGAGAAGAGAAAACAATATATGAAATGCAGATAGCAAACCAAGGATTGCTGTTGATAACACATTTTAAAATTCCTACAAGTCAATAAGAAAATAATTTACTAAAAATTATTATCCAACTCACACAAAAGAAACATACATGTCCAGTGAAAATATAGGCTAGATTTGAATAGGCACTAAACCTAAGAAGACACACAGATGGCAAATAAGCACATGAAAAGATGCTTGAGATCATTAGTTATTAGGAAAGATTCAAAACAGAATGGGTTAACACTTCATACTTATTAAAATGTCTAAAATTAAAAAGACTGATCATATCAAGTGCTGGCAATGATGTGGAGCTACTGGGATGATGTTGCTGTACTCCCTTTCTTTGGGGTTTCTTTGGGGGTTTTTTGGGGGTTTCTTTGGGGTTTCTTTGGGGTTTTTTTTAAGATTTTTATTTATTTATTTGAGAGAGAGAGAGAGAGATAGGGAATGAGAGAGAGAAGAAGAGAGAATCGGAAGCAGGCTCCGCACTGAGCACAGCCCCACACGGGGCTCGATCCCATAAGTGCGAGATCATGACCTGAGCCAAAACCAAGAATCGGATACATAACCAACTGAGCCACCCAGGCGTCCCGATACAAACATTTTGGACAAGAGTTTGGCAGGGCCTTAAAAAGTTAAACATGTATTGACTATATGACCCATCATTTTACCTCTAGGTAATCTACTTAAGAGAAATGAAAGCACATGTCCACACAAAGACTTATACATGAACATTCACTGCAGCTTCACTTGTAATGTCCCCAAACTGGAAAATATCCAATGTCCTTGAAAAGGTGAATGGACAAATTGTGGTATATCCATACAATGGAATACTACTCAGCATTAAAAAGGAATGAACTACTGATACATGCAACAACAAAAATAATCTCAAAATAGTCTGAAAAAGCCAGACTGCAACTACCTCCCCCCCCCCCCCGGCAAAAAAAAGTAGGTAGCATCTTTTTATACTTATGTAAAATTCTAGAAAATGCAAAGTAATCTACAGTAACAGGAAGCAGAGCACTTTTTGCCTGTGGTTGGAGTTGCAGGAAGGAAAGGGAGTGAAAAGAGATTACAAAACAGTACAAAGAAACTTTGGAGAGTGATGAACATGGTCATTATCTTAAGTGTGGTGATGGTTTCCTAGGTTTATGCACATATGTCAAAACTCATCAAATTGTACACCTTAAGTATGTGCAGTTTACTATATGTCAATTATACCTCAATAAAGCTGAAAAAAGTAAAAAAAAAAAAAAAAAAAAAAATGACACCTAATTGTAATGCATGATCCTAAATTGGATCCCACACCAGAAATCAAAAGTGGTATAAAGGACCTTATTAGAACTAGTAAAAACTATAAGTTAGATTATAGTAGTATGCTTTAGATAATAGTATTGTGTCAATGTTAAATTTCCTTAATTTGGCAGTTGTACAGCTATCTGAGAGAATATACATGTCCTTAAAAAGGCACACTGGAGAATTTAGGAAGGAAAGGGTGTGATGATTGAAACTTGTTTTCAAATGGTTCAGAAAAATAATAGAATAATAGTATGTGTGCATAATATATATGGAAAGAGAGACTTTGGCTAAATGTTCAGGTTTGATAGAACTGTAGGAGCTCTTTGTACTATTCTTATACTTTTTCTATATGTTTGAAATTATTTCAAAATTAAAAGGTGAAAAATGATATGTTAGCACAAATATTTATGAAAAGACTATTGCAACACTTGTTTTTATGAGTAAAAGTTGATATGGCCTAAGTGGGCATCTTTAAGGGAAGTCTTAAATAAATTATGTACATCCATATTAAGAAATACTTGCAGCCTTTGAAAAGCATACTGTGTATCTCATTCTTTCCTGACATGAAAAGCTCTTCAAGACAGTTCAGTGAAAAAAGCAAGCTGTGTAATAACATGGTAAGTATGATCCACATATGTGAAAAAGCAAAGAAAAAATATTCTAAATGACTCTGTATAATAAATCTCTAGAAAATTATTTGAAAGGATATACATGGAAATCTTAATGGTGTTTTTTCCTAAGAAAAAGATGTTATATTAAGGGTGGAGGTAAGGGATTTGTCAAAGTATAAATTTTATATATTACTGTACTTTGAAATATTTTTCAGTTAATATACATATACTTAGAAAAATAGATTTTTCCTTCTCTTTGTCATATGTGGACATTGCACTAGCAACCCTAAGTGATGCATGTTGCTCAAAATTTGTTAGGGACTAAAGAGTAAGGTCCATTTTGAGCTTTGTTCTTTGATGCTTTTTGATAGGGTTCTGCTCCTATTTCTAATTCATCCCTATATCGGATCCTTTTACTATTGTTGTACATATCTCCCGGGATATATGTCCATCAAAGGTTCAGTAGAAGCCTCAGGAACACTTTTTTGCTACTTGTTCCTACTTTCCTTACTGCATCTGTGAAGAATGTTTGGGAGCATCTCAGTTTAGACCCTACAGTTTCCATCTCAGTCCATAAGACTATGCTCCTGAGAGAAAGAAATGTCACTGTCAAATTCAAATGAAAATGTATTGTCTTTTGCAGGAAATATGTGGAAGCAACTACACACATTTAATGGTCAAAGACTGCCTTTTTTATGTTAGATTTTTTAAAATCTAACCTCACAAGGGTGCACAAAAATGTGTTTCTTTTATTCATCATCTCTTCATGTTTCCTGAGATAAATTCACATCATCACAACGCCAATTAATTACAGATAAGAAGCACTCAAATGTGTCTCCATTATTCTTCTAGGAACCCTTGGAATGAGGCACAGTCACTCAGGACAGTGGGAGAGTACTGGGAACTGTAACTTCTTGTAGGCAGACAGCAGAGCGAGCTACTAATTCTACCTCAAAAACTTCTGGTTTCCAAATTTCCCAATTGCCCTATGCAAATGGATCTATTTCCCTGAAGGATTCCGTTGCCTATTTCACTCTCTATATTTTGGAGAATGCATAATAATATTGGTCTTCACCTTACATAAGTGTGTAGCAGTCAAATTACAGTAAATCCTATAAATAACTCAAGAATATTTGGAGGATCTACAACATTCAGTTGCCACCAGTAAGCGAAGCAGGAGAAAGAAAGAAGACAAAGGGAATTAAAATGACTTTCTCTTTTTGACTTTACAGAGTTAGAGTAAGACCGATTGCAAGAACTAGAGAAATCATGTAATCAAGTGCTCTAAGGGATACACAATTCTACCTCTTTCTCCCTCCTCCCCACCTCTCTCTCTCTCCCTCTTCCTCTCCCTCCCTCCTTCCTCCCTGCCTTCCCCTACCTCAGAAAGTAATCTCATCCTTTCGTCACATATTATTGAAATCCCAGTTCTTTAAAAAACTCTCATTTTTGCCCAGACTGAGAGCATGTCATTTGGAAGTGATGTGCAAGGCAAGAGATAACCAGGTAGAACTCAGCGATTCGCCACAGAAAATGGTTCCATGTTTGGCCGTAATGCTATCAGAGTCTGTCCCTCAATAGCTCTTTACTGCTCCGAGCTCAGAATCTGCTGATTCAAGACTTTGCCGGCGTGGGGAGGTGTGAGGGTGGGAGAGAAAGGGAAGCCTAGCAGTGCAGGAGGAGTTAGGAAGAAATATTAATAGTCCTTCCAGAACACATAAGAAGTCAGAGGATTTTTTTTAATAGAAATAGTGCCCCCTCCCCTTCTCTTCCACCCTCCTTCTACTTCATTCCGTGTCTTCATTTCATGCTATGGTTGTGTTGATTGGGAGGGAAGAATCTTCTCAGCTAGCTGCTTAGTACCAAGCAGATGCACTTCAGTTGAAAATGGTTAGCGGTTAGGGGTTAGCCAAATACAGGCAGCAGACAGGATAAAGGTAAGTACGGATGTTTGGGTGGTGCGGTAATGGGAATTCAAAAAGTGAAGGACTTCAAATCACCCAAAAGCACATTGGTACATACATACATTTCCATTTGTATAGGTTCCAGAGAGAATCAACACACACCCCAAATGGGCTGACAGAATAGAAACATCAGGGAATAAGTTATGTTTCCATTTCTTTAATAACTTTTCCTTCAGTTTCAGTTCTTCGTGCATGTTTGGAGGGAGATAGCAAACTTTCATTGTCTTTAAATGAAAAAGATTTTTAAGTGGTTGTATTTCCATATATCTATGATTCTCTTGTTTTAATAGTACCTCCTAAACTTTCCTTTTATTTGAATCTAAAAGTATTTTAAATTTATAGAATAAATAAGTTGTCATTTTTTCAAATATGCTTTGTTCTAGTAACTTTCCTTTGTGTTTGAATCATGGACTTTTAGAGTCCTGGACACATGTAAGTCCGCATTTATCAATAGTGCTCTTGAAAATATAGAGCCAGGTACTAAATTCACAAAGTATATTTATGTTTTATATGTTTTAAAGTGTCCCATCTCACACTGGGACGCAAGATTCCTCAGATGTTTTTCTGTGATGATGTCTCCAATCAAAAGAAGACATTAACTAAGGAAACTGTTAAGGAGCTCTGTGGATCAGAGTGAACATATAGGCATACACAATTAATGTTTACATTTTTATTCATTACCGTGGAAATTAGTGGATCTTAGCTATTTAGTTACACAAATAATTTATCTAATATGTTGGGGGAGTGAGAAAGAGAAGGCGAGAGAGTCCAGTCTGTTGTTTCCCCACATCTAATAGACCAGCCTGATTTTAATGCTAAGTGGCTTTTTCATCTTTCTTATCTTTATTTCCTATCCAGCGTTGCCAACACTCAGATGATTCAAGTACTTTCTTTTTTCTTATAGCCTCACACCTAGTGCCAAACTTCATCTATGATGAAGCTCCCTCAACATATGCATACATACTCCATGTCTAATGATAAATTATATGGACATAGGAACCAGAATCATGTCTGTGAGTGAGAAAAACTTAAAGTAATTCTATTTATCACCTTTACACTTAACTCCCAAAAATACTCATGTTTTTTGAGGTGTGATCTTCATTATCTATTACTGCCAGGAATAAATGATCATTGAAAATAAGGTGCTTAAATATATATTTACATGTGAATGGCATAGAATTTGTATTTCTTACTTGGGTTGCTGCTCCAGGTAATTTTCACAAAATATGGATGATCTTATGGAAACTAACAAATTTATAAAGAGCACTAGAAATAAGAGCCTTGTATATGAGTATGACTTTTTTCTCTATAATTATTAAGAAATTTCAAAATTATTGAATCCTAATAATTTTAGTATCAAATCATTTATTTCAACTATTTTAATGAAATAAAAATGCCTATAATATCTTATATACCTCCTTGCTTTTCTAAAGTAGAGAGTAGTGTGAATGTAACAACTTCTAGAACACTCAGGATCGCTATTAGTATCATTAATTATTGCAGTATGTATTTCTTAAAAAACTAAAAAGAAAAGATGGGTACATTCAAAATTTTTCATATATTAAGGCCAGAACAAAGATAATAGTTTGGAGATAAACTCATAGAGGAAGTCATACAAGCCACATTTTGAAGACATAATGAGGGCAGGAACTAGAAATCTTAAGCCAGGTTAAGTCTAATTGTGTTCAAACCAAGATTATCTCAGAACAATGGACAACTCTTTCTCTACTTCATTTATAACAATAACCTCCTATACCTGTGCTAAGGCAATGTTTTTCATAAATGGCTGAGAAATGAGATAATCAGCCCCATACGCTAGGAACTCCTAAATGACTTGGACCCTCTACCAAGAGTCTTCAATGGTGTCAAAATCTTGAACTCATCAAAAGACTTTCACCACCACCATCATCATCACCATCATAATGGGTGGCATTTCTTCCAGATACTTAAATTATTTCACTCAATCCTCACAACATTAACAGGATATCAGTAGTAGTATCTGGCAGATGAGGGAACTGGCTTTTAGAAGGGCTTTGTAACATTCACCAGGTCATATGACTCGGAAATTATGGAGGTGGGAAAGCCCTTGTTCATTATCATTCAGCTACACTACTCCTAGTCCTGTGGACCTCTAGAGAGAGGGTTTTGCCCTCATGAGGGCTAACATTCTCTGAGGCGTCTAGATCCCTGATACCAGCACTCATGTCCATTTCCACATTCAACTCCAAGATCCTTCAAATCCCTAACATCCCACTTTCACATCCACCTTCTGCTCAAATCAGCCCTTCTGCATCTCTTTGCACATGTGCACCCCACAAACATGGGCACATTTCTTTCCACTGCTCCATCCCTCAGTTACTAAATTAGCGCCATCTTTGACCACAGCCTTCTCACCTTTCCTATTTCCCCATTCCACCAAACCTCTTTACATCTCATCCCTTCTATGGTGTTCTCAGACCTCCACTCAGTTGACTCAACATCAATTCATCTGACTTCACCAACCTTATGAAGCAATTTCTAGCAACACGTAGCCGTCACTCTTGGGTCAGTTATTTTAACATGGCCACCAGCCACCTCAGATTCATAGATTCACTTCCCATGTGAAACCAGGGCTCTCTCTCCCACTCTACGTGATGCTGCTGGATACAAACAAAGTCCACTTAGATTTGCATAAGAGTAAAATGAAGTCAAATAACACTAGCCATTTTCTCCTAATACGTGATGCTTGGTAAAAATTTTATTAATCTGTTTTCCCCTACTTCGTAAAATTAACATTCAAAGCCCTTTTTACTTTTGAGCCCACATTTCAGGACTCTACTACAGGAGCATAAATGACCCCAAATCCAACTTTGAGGATATCCAAAGTTGCACCAATTCACCCATTGTTTTCATCCCTCAACATTTGTGGTTGTCTACATTCATTCTCTTATCTTTCCTTGATCTCTAAGAGAAAGAGAAGGTCTCTTTACTATCATTTGAACTGTGAAATCTGTGCTCCACAGCCCAAATATTCCCTCCCTCTCAGGAAACTTCTTCCCAAATTACCTTCACTCATTATTTCCAGCCCCTCTTTGCAGACTCTTTTCCTTTAAAGACATGCATGCCTCCTCCATGTTGGAGAACTGTGCTTTATCTGGCTCTGCTCACTTCTAAAGACCTCCCTCCTTCTCTCTCTTCTTTCACTGGTACAGGTTTTGGAATGAATGATTCTCTACAATTTGATTTCTATTCCCACTAATCTCCAGAAATGGAATATTTTTCTTCTAATGACTCTAATCAGAGTCCTTTCTCAAATTCAGTGGCCTTTCCTCAGTCATCATTTTCTTGATCTTTCTGAAATAGCATATTGTTTTCCACCTCATTTTTCTCACACTCCCGTCCTCTAGCTTTCCACTATGTTGCATTATTTAGTTTGTTCTCCATTTCTTTAGAAGGTCTTTATTTCCTTTGCTGTCTTTCTTCCTCTTCATACTCATACTCACTAATTTCCCTGTACACCTGTCTTTAGTGCCTACAGTCTTTTCTTTTGGTAATTAACTCTTACTGTTTCAGCTCTGCTGATAAACTAAATCCTCCTCCTGCCTTGGCAGTGCACCTGACACTACTCTCATTTCTTCCACTATCTGTAGGACATCTCCTTAGATGTTCTCTACAAACTTAAATCTATACACCAAAGTACTGTGTCTCACAATAGTACATGCATATAAATAAACACCCATATCATATAGTCACCATTACTCATTGCAACTTCCTGTTGCCATCAGGTATCGACTCTACCTTTAAAAACCGTCTCTCCCATCAGCCCCTCCTTCCTATTCCCAGCATGTTATGATTTTGTAACGCTGTCTTAACTGTATTCCCTTACCTCTGTCCTCTCTGATTTATGCTATATTCCTGCCCAGCTCAACCTTTCCTTTATAAAGCAGTTTATTTTTATTGCTGAATTAATTCATTTTATTTTAGAAATTTAAAAAATAAGGATATGAAAACCAGTAAATACCTTTTATAGGCTTATCGTCAGATATAACCTCTATTAATATTTTGATGTACTATTCTTCCAACGTTTTTAATACATACCTTTTTAATTTTTTACAAAATGGCATTACATGCTGTGATTAAAACTTAAGCATGTATCATGAGTATTTTCTATGCCAACAAGAACCTTTCTTCATCATCACATAATTTTAATGGCAAAAAAAGCATTTCCTCATGTGAATGAGATATATTTATTTAATTATTCCCCTTCTGCTGAACATTCAATTTGTTTTCAAGAGCTTAAATTTTAGGGGCGCCTGGGTGGCTCAGTCGTTGGGCGTCTGCCTTCAGCTCAGGTCATGATCCCGGGGTCCTGGGATCGAGCCCTGCATTGGGCTCCCTGCTCCATGGGAAGCCTGCTTCTCCCTCTCCCACTCCCCCTGCTTGTGTTCCCTCTCTCGCTGTGTCTCTCTCTGTCAAATAAATAAATAAAATCTTTAAAAAAATAGAAAAGAGCTTAAATTTTATAAACAATACTGTGATAAGCATCCTTAAAGTTAAATCTTTACGCACACTTACACTTTTACTTAAGTACAATTGCTGAGTCAAAGGGTATCAGTATTTTTAAGGCTTTTGACATAAACAGCAGACCTTCAGAAAGGTCATAACAATTTGGAATTCCACTAGCACTTTATGAAAAATGCCTACTTTCTTGTACCTTATGCACACTGGGAAACATTTTTAAAAATCTGTGCCAACCTGGTTAGTGAAATGGTAAATAGAAGTTGAGTCTCTTTTCATATGTTTGTTAGCCATTTGCAGTCAAACCTACTGGAAAAAAAAAAAAAAAAAAAGGAGAGGGCCTCTGTGTGCTTATTACATTTCCCATGCAAAGAGAAAAGGAGAATAGAAAGCTTGGAAGCTAAGTTAGAGCTACAGTCTTCATGGCAGAGAGTATCAGGACCCTCTAATCCCCCTCATCTCTTAACTCATAGAGAGTATTTAAATCCCTTCCATTAGATTTCTCTCCCTCTCTCCCCCACTCCCCATCTCTCTCTCCTTGCTAACCCAACAAAATAATAATATCTAATGTTTTGTGGTGAAATGTGGAGAGACAGCATGTGTGTACTATTTCTTCGTTCCTTCTATTAGCTTCAAAGCACCCTTTAAAACATGCCATTTCAATAAGAGTTATGCAGCGGTCAGCTCACCGTCTCCTCGAGCTTTTGCAGAAGAGTGAGATCTCCAGCAGTATGCTCATTATAGAACTTCACTCCAACTAAACAACTTGGATACACTCTGAAGTTCACTGAGTGGGGGCTAGCTAGTATGGAAATGTCTTTGCCTTTGATCCTGACAAAACATGTTTGTTGGAAATTTTGGATCTGTCAGAAAGGGAGGCAGATTTAAATGAAGGTGAGGTGAGGTGTAAAGATATGTCTAAGAAAAGACAGAGAAGAATGGTCAGTGTGGAGACACGAGGAAGGCCTGAAAACACTGGAAAGAAAGAATAATCATCATTAGCACCCAAACCATCACCTTCACCCTTTATATAACATACCACACTATATATAATCAACTTTGGATGGGGTTTTTATAAAGTCAAAGGCTTAAATTCTACCTTCTCCCTCAGTGTTGGATTAGAGGAAAGTTTTTAATCCTCTCTCCTGGGGGTTGCCAAAAATGATCTGGGATTTGAAATCCGACAGCACATTGTCAGAGCTGTGGAAGGAGAATTGAAATAATTTTTGTTTCTCTGAAATACAGGATACTGACTGACTTCTTTCATTTGTAATTCTACTTAAACTAAAAGGGAAAATTAGATATCTAAGTTCTCTAAAATGTCTAGGTATGTTTCTTTTTGGTAATCCTGGGCTATTCAATTATAGAACCTCAAGCCCAGAAGAAAAGTCACAGGACCCTGTCTTCTCATTCTATACGTAAGGTGATGTAAGTCCCAAGACATAAGGATGCCTTCAGGCTCCCCCTGCAACCATGTAAAAGAGTAAGGACTAGAATCCCAATTCCTAAATCTGTGTCCAATGCTCTTCAGAACACAACCAGTTTCCTGGTATAATAGTCCAGGGAAGCTTGTTTCCTTTATGAGCGTGAGGCTGGAAAGAGGAACAGAAATAAATTCCATTGAGTCAGGGAAAGATTCTCTTGTAAGAGGCTTTGGCTTTCTACATTCTCCCCTCCACCAGATTCTCCCCAAGCTCATTCCTTTCATCGTTCCCTTCAGAGGACTTGACCTGAATCTGTTCGGTTTGTTAATTCAAAATCTGGAGTTAGAGTGACTTTTTCCATTAAAGAATATTATTTGATTATCTTCATAACTTGTAATGCCTAAATTTTCTCTAGCAATTTTTAGCTCATGTGATTAATCTTCAATGATAATTTGACAGTTTAACTGACATGGTTCTAAAGAAGCTGTAATTAATTTTAATGCACAGCTCATTTTTTTCCTAATTTCACACTTATATTTATCTCATTATATATGTTGAATTAAAGACATTAATGTTTCATTTGAGCAAAACATATATTTTAAGTCCCACATGGCTAGAATAAAGTAGGGAATTTAGACAACATAAAATTACATTTTTTTCAAAATTTCTGAACATAAAATTTATGTAAACGCTCATCTTCTGAGAACATTAATTACATTCAATGCAAAAAAAAAAAAAAAAATCAGAAACTCGAAACCTAACAAAAATTCAATTCAGTCCTGAGACTAAGAACCGGGTCTATGGCTTCAGCTCCATTCTCTCTCCTCCCTGTCACACACTTCTGCATCTTTACTCTGATTATACAGCAGCTGCCCTAAAAATTATCACATATTGAAATGCACATCATTGAGGGTGTGAGCTGAGGGGTGTGGGCTCAGCAACAAGAAGAGCAAGAGAGATGTGAAACAGAAACTCTGAAGAGAAGAACCAACCAATAAATATTATCAAGAACTAAGGTCCAAGGGCAAGTTATCACAGAGGGCTGATGTCATCATTAAAATGTCATCCTAAGATTCAAGGAAGCATGAGAACCCCTAGGGGGAAAGTCACCTTCCCATTTTTCCGGCAATCCCTCTTGTTCCCACTGCAGGAGGAGCCCTCCTAGTCCCTGCCACTCCCTGCCACTCCCATCTTTGCAGCTATTTTCTTCTGTACATATATTGGGACTTGTGGTTTACTTTTCAAAATAATCTTGTGGGTCCTGCATCTTTCAGGAAATCTCCCACAGTTTCTTTCTTTTTTTTTTTTATGTTCAGTTAGCCACTGTATAGTACATCATCAGTTTTTGATGTAGTGTTCAACAATTCATCGGTTATGCACAACACCCAGTACTCATCACAACACGTGCCCTCCTTAATACCCATTATCCTGCTACCCCCTACCCCTACCCCCTCCTCTCTGAAACCCTTCATTTGTTTCCCAGGGTCCATAGTCTAAGATGTGGTACATATATACAATGGAATATTATTCAGCCATCAGAAAGGATGAATAACCACCATTTGCATCAACATGGATGGAACTGGAGGGGATTATGCTAAATAAAGTAAGTCAAGCAGAGAAAAACAATTATCATATGGTTTCATTCATATGTGGAACATAAGGAATAGCGCAGAGGACCATAGGGGAAGGGAGGGAAATCTGAAGGGGGAGAAATCAGAGAGGGAGACGAACCAATGAGAGACTATCGCCCACAGTTTCTAATGTGATCTTACTTTTTCCAGCATGGTTATTAGAAGATACTTTACTAACCCATTATTTCAATACAAAAATGTGTTCTTGAGCAAGAATTACCAAACATTTGGTGAAATCCAACACCATGAGAGGAAGTAACCTCAACAAATAGAGGAAATGTTACCTAAGAAAGCATAATTAATAGAATTTAGTAGAGCAAAACAGTAGATTAACTTCAATTAATTTTTCAGAAAAATTGTGAAAAAATATAGTGCTTGTGTATGTCTATATGTATACATACATTTGTGTGTGCTTGTGAAATAATCAATTAGAGGTCATAGACATTAAAAATGAGACTGTGGAAGCAATTCAAAAGATGGTCTACAGAGAAAAAGGTACTTGGCAGAGAATGATTAATAAGCTGGAAGCTAAGTGGAGGGATCTTACCAGAATACAAGAGAAATGAATAAAGATGTAAGAGTATGAAAACAAAATGAAGAGACAAGGCCAAAAGATCCAAAAGTTTCATCATCTGACTAAAAGGAATTCAGGAAAAGAAAATAAAGAGAATGTAGGGGAGTAAATACATGAATGTATAGATAAAATTTCCAAAAATTGAAAAAAATAACAAGCCCCTACCTGATTGAAAGGGCTCAGTAAATGTCAAGTAGAATTTACCATCCACAGACTCTGATGGAAAGTTCTCCAGCAGGAAGGATGTCCTCTAATAGTTTAGGAGTTGGAACAGATCTCATATTTCAATGTCTCCATCATACCAATAAGAAAGCCAAGACTCAAGGAGGTCAAACGATTTTATAATAATCATGTAGTTATCAAAGATAAGAGTCAGGGTTAAATTCAAATATCCTGACTATGGCCCAGTAATTTTTTCTCAACTTTCTGCAATGGGAATTCATAGATAATTAGGTCTGGTCAGGTTTCAAGTTGTTCCATGACAGCAAGATCTTAATGCTATAAGACCGTAAACATATTTTAAAAAAACTCTACATGGGTTTGAATTTTTTCTAAAAAGTTGTGATTTAGTGGACATTTAGTCAAGAAAACATTCATTGTCGACCTCAATGACACCTACATGTCCATTTCCCTATATTCTTGGGAGTATATAAATACAGTACTGGCACTAAGCAGTTAAAGTATTCATTGAGTGATATGGCTTAATTTACCCATGTTGCTCCCCCAAACCTTGATAATTAGTCTTAGAGAAACTTGACTAGTTTTATTGCGGTTGTTGCTATTATTGCTTGTTTGTTTTTACTATTTACACAAAAGGTTTATTTACTACTTGAATTACTATAGGCAGTTTACTTAAAATAGCTAGCCTCAGTTTTCCTATCTCCAATTTGGGGATATCAATACCTACTTTGCGGGACTCCTGTGTGGATTTAATGATTGAATGTAACGCAGTAAAGTGAAGAAAGGAGTGCTTGCCCCAGGGTGTGAATCAGCCAAACATCCATTCCTTCTTCATTCTCCGCCCCCCTGCACAAAACAACTCCGTCCCCAAGAAAGGGATTTCTCTCTTCCCTTTCCCTATTTTTTTCTGCCTCCTTCCTCTTTACTTTTTGCTGCTGAAATGTGGGATTTTGTTTATAGACATTAATGAAAATATTTTATTTAGAGATATTTAAGATCCCTAACCCTTTCTCTTAACTCAGAGTTTTCAAAATACCTAGATGGCCTTTCAAGAGAGAAAGAAGCAAATACGAGACATGAGCTAAGAATCAAATGTACAGACATAAGAAGTAAATTAAGACAGTAGGTCTGGGGGCACCTGGGTGGCTCAGTCATTAAGCGTCTGCCTTCAGCTCAGGTCATGATCCCGGGGTCCTGGGATCGAGCCCCGCATCGGGCTTCCTGCTCTGCGGAAGGCCTGCTTCTCCCTCTCCCACTCCCCCTGCTTGTGTTCCCTCTCTCGCTGTGTCTCTCTCTGTCAAATACATAAATAAAATCTTAAAAAAAAAAAAAAAAAAAGACAGTAGGTCTGTTTTGAGTTCCAGATAAATAACTGTATTAGTAACTGTATTAGTAACTGTATTAGTATATTTTGAGTTCCAGATAAATGTGAAAGTGCTTAGTAACTATAATATGTTCTGCTGCTCTCATATTATAAACAGTTTCAAGACTATTGAGAATAAAGAGTCTCTACCCCCAACACAGATATGAGACTGCTATTCAATATTCATATGAGAAAGTCATGTGGGACACCCTGCACTGCAGCATCCACACAGGGCAGGCACTGGGAAGTATCTGCCTGAGGGAGTGCTGCTCTCAGGTCGCACAAATGCACATTCTATTAATGAACACTTTTTGCTTTAGAACTAACAAGAAATCCCAGCTTGGAATTTTGTTATAGAAGAGAATGTCTACTGGGTGTTTCTTCTGTGCCTGCATGAATGTGGCATATTTTAAGGAAAACCTTTCTAAAAATTCCACCTATACATTGTACAAGGATTTACTACTCTTAAAGCAAGCTCCCTTGGGCATCTAGAAAGGTAGTTCATGTACAAAAATCACTTTGCTTGTCCTATTCTCTTTATTTACAAGAATCATCTGAAACAGAATCAGTTACATCTTGCAGAGTGCATGTAAACCTGGGATAAAAGTTCCTCTGAATTTGAGGATTTAGAAAATGAGAGGAAAAAAGACGGATTTTGTCCAATGTGGGATACATATTGTCACTGTATTTAGGAACATAGAGCTTGCCTTCTTTCCTTTCTGCCCTGAACTAGCTGGTCCTTTACTGCCCCCATTAAAATGCAGGAGACATGAGAAAAAGAGACTAACTGTGGCTGCCTAAGACACCATGATGCCCATTTTGACACCTTTTCTTGCCTTTGAAAGTGACGTTAAGGCGTTTTCCCCCTCTCCCTGCTTGAAAATCACTTCCAAATACCAAGGAAAAAAAATAAATAAGCAAACAAATTTCATGTTCATTGACTGAGGTAGAATATATAGAGAGTGGGAAAGCAGATGGGTAAGTAAAATAAATTACTGAGAGGAACAGAAAGGTAAATGTAATTATTTGCAGAGAGTAACTAGTGAGAAGGAAGCCAATTCAACCACACAACCCCAGAAAGACTGAATTAAGCAACATATACTTCAGAAAACAGGGTGGAAGGGCACTGAAAACAGAGGGATTGTTTAGTCCATATAAGAAGTAATTTGACTTTTCAAGTTCATATCACTTCACAGCAGAGTCAAGTGATCAGTCCCCTACCCTCAGGGTACTGGAAGTATATTCTCTGGAAAAATTGAGCCAGAGAACTCTAGACTTGAATCAGTTAGAACAGAGGAGGTAGAAAGTGAGATGCCAAACTGAAAATGGGAAGAGAGGATTACTTGTAAACCACTGAAGAGAGGAATCCTCACTGACATTTTCCCCCACCCAAATTCCAGAATGCTATTAGCCAGACTCATACATGGAGGCAAAAAACTGAAAGACTCTTCTCTGTAGAAGGTAAATTACACCGAAAGCAAGGCCTTGTCCACATACACAGAATTTTCAATAAACTTTTAGAACCTCACTCTTAAATATAAATGGATAACATTTACCATGAAAACATGGACCAAAAACAAAGAAACAAAGCGGAATTTGAAGGAAACAGAGACAATGCTAGGAACAGAAGAAATGTCATTAATGAAGGGCCATAATTAATGTCCTTCAAAAAAAATACTATATCCATGAGATAAAGGTAACATATTTTAGAAAATAGAAAAGAACTCTTAGAAATAACACATATATGATTAGCCAAAATTTAAACAATTAATAAAATGGTCAAAAGTAGAACAAAAAAGAAGAGGGGAAAATGGATGTGAAAAGAAAAGAAAATTAGAAAATCACTCCTGGAGGTCCAACATACAACTAGGAAGAATTTCAAGAGGAGAAAATAGATAAGATTTTGAAGAGGAAATTATTTTTAAAAATACCAGAAAGTATCTAAGAAGTAAAGGACATGAGTTTTTAGATTGAATGAACCTGCTCAGTATTTATCCAGTGAATAAAATAAGACCCTGTTAAGGCACATTATCACAAAATTTAAGAGTATAGAGAAGACCCAAAGAATTTTCAAAAAAAGCAGTTTACCTACAAAGAATCAAGCAAAAGAAGCCATGAACCTTTTCAACATAGAATTCTATGTATCAATCAAAAGTGAAGATAGAATAAGTCAATTTACACACATGCAAGGTATCAAATTTTTATCTTTCATGAACATTTTCACATGGTATCTACTATAGGATCATGAATCTCCAGGATAATAGCATGGAAATTGTCAGGCTATACGACAGGACTAGAGACTAGAACTCAATCCAGGGTAAGCTGGAAAACAGAGGGTTTCATGTGGGATGTCTCAGAGCAAAGAGATGAACTGAGAATTTTTACCATGTGACATGTTGTATTGAGAGGTGGTTTACTGAGAGTTGGAGGATGTTGGAAAACATAGCCATGAGTCAAAGAAAATTAAGCGAATGAAAAAAGAAGACAATAGTTATTTCCAAGAAAAGCCAGAAGTCATACAAGAAAGGAAACATTTGCACTATATACTGTAATACATTGTAACACTACAATATATGATACATTATGATACACTGCCTTGCAAAGCAAGGAAGAGTATTTTCACAATTATAACAACACTGCATAGGTATTTAACTAAAAATTGTGATACATATAGAGAAGAAAAGGAGAGGGTAATGGAATAGATGAGAATGCTAAAATCTTCATCTACTGTAATATAAACTCAATGTGTAAATGTGATGAAACAAGGAACATCTGTGGATATATGGACTAAATACCATAAAAAGAACCTAGAAATTTTAAATGGTTGCTTTTTTTCAGGATTGGGAAGGAAGCATAAAGAGAAGGGCAGGTGACTGCTATTTTTGGTTAAAAGACTAACACTAGCCACTTCCTGCTTCCCTGTGGGTGGGTCATTTCTGTGTCCCTGCAGCATGGGGCAGGAGACCACCAAAGCTGATGCGATGACTGAGGCTGACGTGAATCCAAAGGCCTACCTCGTCACAGACACCGACCTCACAAGAAATGACCGGACCTTGCTCAGCAGGCATGTAACTACAAGCAGCTCCGGAAAGGAGCCAATGAAACCACCAAGACCCTCAACAGAGGCATCTCTGAGTTCGTCGTGATGGCTGCAGACGCTGAGCTCCTGGAGATCATCTTTCACCTTCTGCTGCTGTGCCAGGATAACAGTATGTCCAACATGTTTGTGCACTCCCGCTCCAAGCAGGCTGTAGGGCCTGTGGGGTTTCCAGGCCTGTCATCACCTACTCTGTCACCATCAAAGAAGGCTCACAGCTGAAGCGGCAGATCCAGTCCATTCAGCAGTCCCTGAAAAGTCCTCAGCTGACCCCGGTGGCCTCTGCTACACTGACTGCTGTGAGGGTTGTGTATCATATTGTCTGTGTTAGCATGTAGTGTCTCCAGCCACATTCTCTTGTTATATTATAGTACTAAATCTGGTTTTTGCATCTTTGTATTGCTTTTGTTTATTTTTACAGGTGGTTATCCATATGTTACTCCCCCACCCCACCCCCAATCTCCCATTCTACTCTCTCTCTCTGCCATCTTATCCTCCCTTTTGAAAAATGAACTAATGCTAAGAACAGGCAGAAGTCAAATGAAGACACCATTCAAAGGCAGGGGAGAGCCAGGATAGAGATCTGGTTCCAGCTTTCAGGCACTAACTTCCTAGGGCATGGCAGAATTAAACACCATGCACTTTGTATCCCTGTGTCTGGCTTCAAAGTCATTCCATACATGTTTGCTCTCCAGAGGAGAAAGCATGTATCATTTGGGGAGAAAGGATGCACCCTGTGAGGTTGTCAGGTGTATGTTCAAGTGCCATTTGCTAATATACCCCTATTTGCTTTGGTAATGTGATATTGCCCTTCTCCCCCAACTCCCAACCATGCTCCTGAGGGTGGCAGGGCAGTAGCATATCAAAGAAATATGCCACAGAATTCCAAAGTCTGCCTGGGTTTGTTAGACATGGCGCAGTTGAACTAGGTCTTGAAGGAGTCCAGAGTGGCAAGAAAGTAGAGGGTCAACTGAAGCTGGAATGAAGAAGTCTGGGAAAGTCATAGAGACCTGCCTGGAAGCTATAGCAGAGATGTTGGAATCCAAGGAAACATCCTCTCTGGTGAATGGAGATGGACATTTGGTACCAGCCTTAAGAGCCCTGACTCCTGTTTCCTGCCACAACGTGGGTCAGATGTATGTATTCTTTATCACATCAGAAGGACAGTGCTACAGCAAAGGAAACAGTCAACAAAACCAAAAGACAACCGACAGAAGGGGAGAAGATATTTGCAAATGACATATCAGATAAAGGGCTAGTATCCAATCTATAAAGAACTTATCAAACTCAACACCCAAAGAACAAATGATCCAATCAAGAAATGGGCAGGACATGAACAGACATTTCTGCAAAGAAGATATCCAAAAGGCCAACAGACACATGAAAAAGTGCTCAACATCACTTGGCATCAGGGAAATCCAAATCAAAACCTCAATGAGATACCACCTCACACCAGTCAGAATGGCTAAAATTAACAAGTCAGGAAACAACAGATGTTGGCGAGGATGCGGAGAAAGGGGAACCCTCCTACACTGTTGGTGGGAATGCAAGCTGGTGCAACCACTCTGGAAAATAGTATGGAGGTTCCTCAAAAAGTTGAAAATAGAGCTACCGTACGACCCAGCAATTGCACTACTGTGTATTTATCCCAAAGATACAAATGTAGTGATCCAAAGGGGTACATGCACCCCAATGTTTATAGCAGCAATGTCCACAATAGCCAAACTGTGGAAAGAGCCAAGATGTCCATCAACAGATGAATGGATAAAGAAAATGTGGTATATATATACAATGGAATATTATGCAGACATCAAAAAAATGAAATCTTGCCATTTGCAACAACGTGGATGGAACTAGAGGGTATTATGCTAAGCGAAATAAGTCATTCAGAGAGAGGCAAGTATCATATGATCTCACTGATATGAGGAATTCTTAATCTCAGGAAACAAACTGAGGTTTGCTGGAGTGGAAGGGGTGGGAGGGATAGGGTGGCTGGGTGATAGACATTGGGGAGGGTATGTGCTATGGTGAGCACTGTGAATTGTGTAAGACTGATGAATCACAGACCTACCTCTGAAACATAATACATTATATGTTTAAAAAAAAAAAAAAGGAAGATACATAATAATTTGGAGAAGAAAATTAAAAACTATCCATTCTTTATTCACAGAGAATCTTGAATCTATACTGCTAACCATTCTTTATTCCTCTGTGGATTATTTTACACAACAGAAACTATTATCTGAATACAATTTATATCTTTTTTAGTCTAATATTTTATAATCAGAAGTTTTCATACATTTAAATATTTTTCAGAAACATTTTTATTAGGTGCATAATAGTCCATCTGGTGACACAACATAATTTAACTATTGCCATATTTTCAGACTTTTTTTTAGATTTCCCAGTTATAAACAAATCTACTTTAAATATATTTGTTTATTGATCTTTCCCAGTGCTTTATTATCTTTCCCTAGGAAGAATTCCTGGAAATGAATTGGTAGGCTAAATGGTAAAAACATTCTTGAGGCTTTTGGCACATGTTATTAAATTGCTCTCCAAAAAGATTCTTCCAATTCATATTCCCACCAGCAATATATGAGACTATCTCATTTCAATGCCGCTGTGCTGACCCTGGATTTTTCTCATTACAAAAAATAATTTAAAACTAAACCTAAAGTAAAATGGAGCAGTTTTCCCCAAGATCTTGGACTTTTTCAAATTTTTCAAAATTGGTGACAGGAAGATAACCCTCTAACTTTTCTCATAGAAAAGAAAAGATGCAGGCCCTTTCTCCCACTGTTCAGACCCTTTCTGTTATCTGTGTATAGAACAGATAGCTGGTGAGATAATTTAGAGGAAGGACACAGAAAAAGAACTAAATCATGTTATTTCAGGATTCTCCTCAATATAAGAAAAATATGTGTTGATGGAGGTATTAGCTAACACTACGGTGGTCATCATTTTGCAATATATAAGTGTATCAAATCAACACACTGTCTACCTTAAATTTATGCAATGTTATATGTCAATCTCAATAAAGCTGGGGGGAAAGAAATGTGGGGGCTGTAAGGGCATTTTGAATTCTGAAATTAAGTAAAAAATACATTTGTAAAAGCCAAGATTCTCTATGGTAATTTGCCTAGAACTTTCAACTTGGGTCAATGGTGACCTTGCCAAGATTATAGGAACATCTCCTTTTGTGAAAGTAGGGGCCAATAAAATAATAACAGTGGCTAACATTTACTGAAGTCTTCCTAGACACGAGGCACTTTAGTACAACATCTCATTTAACCCACACAGCAACTCTATTAGCTGACAATTATTCCCACTTTACAAATGAGGACATTGATGATCTGAGGAGCTAACTAGCCCAAGACCCCAGAGCTTGTGTGACTTGAGGGCCAGTGTTCTTCACAATGCAGGCAAGGTGAAGGTCCTGGGTCCTCACCTTGGCAAACAACCATAAGTCAAAAGTGAACTGAAAAGACTGTGATTCTGAGCTACATACTGAAAAGGTTCGAACATATCCATAGCCTTATTAGTTTGAAAATGGATCTACAAGTTAGAGGCTGTCTTTCTTTTATTCTTTTTTTCTTTTTTTCTTTTTTTTTTTTTTTACCATCACCACTACCCATCACCAGGATGTTTTTTTTATTTTTTATTGACTATATTTGACATAACATAGTATAAATTTAAGGTATACAATATGTTAATTTGATACACTCATGTTGTAACATGATTGTCATTAAAGTGATAATTATTTAGCACCTCCATCACAGTATATAATTATCCAATTATCTTTTCAGTGGTTGGAATAATTAGGTTCTAGTCTCTTCGGAAATTTGATTATAGTACAATATTGTTGTCTATATTCATTACACTGTGCATTAGATCTCTATGGCTTGTTTACCACTCATTGCAAGTTTGTACTCTTAAACAACATCTATCTTATCTCCCCACCCCTCATCTCCTGGTAACCACCATTTTACTCTATGTTCTTATCAGTTTGACTTTTTTTAGATTTCACATGTAAGTGATACCATATAGTACATGTCTTTGTCTGACTTATCTCACTTAGCATAACATACACAAGATCCATCCATGTTGTCACAAATGGCAGGAAGTCCTCCTTTCTCCTTGCTGAATAATATTCCTTTGATATATATACCACATTTTTATCTATTTACCCATTGATGGACATTTTAGGTTGCTTCCATATCTTGGCTATTATGAATGATGCTGCAATAAACATAGAGGTGCATATATCTCTTTGAAATAATGTTTTCATTTCCTTTGGATATATACCAAGTAGTGGAAATGCTGGATCGTATAGTAGATGTATTTTGAATATTTTTTAAGATTTATTTATTTATTGGAGAGAGAAAGAGAGTACGTGAGCATGAATGGGGGAGGGGCAGAGGGAAAGGAGAGAGAATCCCAAGCAGACTCAGCTAAGTGCGGAGCCTGATGTGGGGCTCGATCCCACAACCCATGAGATCATAACCTGAGCCAAAACCAAGAGTTGGACACTTAACCGACTACACCTCCCAGATGCCCCATGTATTTTGAATTTTTTGAGTAATTTTCAGATTGTTTTCCATAGTTGTTGGGCCAATTTACATTCTTACCAACAATGTATAAGTGTTCCCTTTTCACCACATCCTCACCAGTCCCCATTGTCTCCTATCTTCTTGATAATAGACTGTCCTTTTGTAAAAAAAGAAAAAAAACTGCCCAGGGTAATAGGAGATACATGGTAAAGAAAGGGTGGGCAGGAGCATTCTGGTTGGGGAGAGAACCGGGGAAATCAAGTGATGGCAAGTAAGGATTTGTTCCATGCTGCTTACAAAGACAGAATCTGGACTGATAGGTAAAGTTGCAGGCAAGAAAATTTCAGCTCAATATATTTTAACTAGTTTCTAATTACATTTTAAACTTTAAAGAATTGTGCAATTAAAAGTTATTATTAACAAGAGCTCCTCAAAAATGAGGCAGGCTCTGTCCTGAGATAATAAATAAAAATTAATTTCTGATAATTCTTTTGAGAAAGATTTACCTTCACACACTTGGGCTGCACATGTCTTAAAGCAATGCCAGTCTTGGAGAGTAACAAACATCATTTAATTTCTGTCACCTCCCAGCCTCCACTGTTAGCAAACCACTACAACTAAAAACTGCTCCATCCTACGTGCTCCCAACAGTTGTCCCCACCCAAATGCACATCAGCCCTAGTAGACGGGCCCCAGGAGAAACTGTGCTCCAACTATGCTCTCCCACATACCCCAAATACATCTTAGGATTTACACTTTTCTTTCTGTATCACCGATTATTTTACACATGCAGAAAATTATAACAAACCTTCTTAGACCCTCTAACCAACATTTGTCAAATCTTATTGTGCCATATTTTTGTTTATTATTTGAGAGAGAAAGAGAGAGCACGTGTACTCGAGGGGGGAGGAGGGGCAGAAGAAGGGGAGAGAGAGTCTCAAGCAGGCTCCATGCCCAGCGTGGAGCCCAACACAGGGCTTAATCTCACAACTTTGAGATCATGACCTGAGAAATCAAGAGTTGGAGGCTTAACTGACTGAGCTATCCAGGCATTCCCTATTGTGCTAATATTTTAAAAGAACACAAATTACAGATACAGTTAGAGCCTTCTGTGAACCTCTACTTGTTCTCTCTTCCCAGGGCTAACCACCATCCTGAATTTGGTACTCACTATCCCCTTGCATGTGTAACTATATACTTTTTTAAAATTTTTTTATTGTCATATTAATCACCATACATTACATCATTAGTTTTTGATGTAGTGTTCCATGATTCATTGTTTGTACATAACACCCAGTGCTCCATGCAGAATGTGCCCTCTTTAATACCCATCACCAGGCTAACCCATCCTCCCACCCCTCTCCCCTCTAGAACCCTCAGTTTGTTTTTCAGAGTCCATTGTCTCTCATGATTCGTCTCCCCCTCCAATTTCCCCCCTTCATTCTTCCCCTCCTGCTATCTTCTTTTTTTTTTTCTTAACATATATTGCATTATTTGTTTCAGAGGTACAGATCTGAGATTCAACAGTCTTGCACAATTCACAGCGCTCATCATAGCACATACCCTCCCCAATGTCTATTACCCAGCCACCGCATCCCTCCCACCCCCCACCACTCCAGCAACCCTCAGTTTGTTTCCTGAGATTAAGAATTCATCATATCAGTGAGGCCATATGATACATGTCTTTCTCTGATTGACTTATTTCGCTCAACATAACACCCTCCAGTTCCACCCACGTCATTGTAAATGGCAAGATCTCACTCCTTTTGATGGCTGCATAATATTCCATTGTATATATATACCACTTCTTCTTTATCCATTCATCTGTCGATGGACATCTTGGCTCTTTCCACAGTTTGGTATTGTGGACATTGCTGCTATAAACATTGGGGTGCACGTACCCCTTCGGATCCCTACATTTGTATCTTTGGGGTAAATACCCAGTAGTGCAATTGCTGGATTGTATGGTAGCTCTATTTTCAACTTTTTGAGGAACCTCCATACCGTTTTCCAGAGTGGTTGCACCAGCTTGCATTCCCACCAACGGTGTAGGAGGGTTCCCCTTTCTCCGCATCCTCGCCAACATCTGTTGTTTCCTGACTTGTTAATTTTCACACCAGTCAGAATGGCTAAAATTATATATATACTTTTTACTTTATATTTAGACATTAATATATTTGTATTAGTTTCTAAGTGCTGCTGTAGCAAAATACAGGTATCCCCAGTTTTTTACGGCACTTTACTTTTACAGCGAAAACAGCGTTCAGTGTTTGTTTTGCAATGAGCCATTTTAGAGGCAACGTGAGCCCCAAGCAGCAAGTGACACCACCAAGCTCCTTCGCTGGGACCTACACTCAGCCCCTCAGTATCCAGCCACCACAGCTTTGAACTGTATCTGTGAGCATCTGTGCTTTAGCTCCACTTATTTTGTGTATCTGTTAGCAAGATGTGTCCTAACTAAAAGAAAAGCCTCAGGGAGGTTATTTTGGGGGTCCACAAATGCTCAAAATGTTTTCCATTTAAATTAATGGTAGACCGGGAGCAAGATGGCGGAGGAGTAGGAGACCTGGATTTTGTCTGGTCTCAGGAATTCAGCTGGATAGGGATCAAACCAATCTGAACACCTACGAACTCAACAGGAGATTGAAGAAAAGAATAGCAACAACTCTCTGAACAGAAAAGCGACCACTTTCTGGAAGGTAGGACGTGCGGAGAAGTGAATCCAAGGCGATATTCGGGAGGATAGATGGTAGGGGAGGGGCCTCCGTCCGCTGCTTCTGGCAAGTGATAGAGCCGCGGAGCACAAAATTGGAACTTTTAGAAGTCTGCTCCACTGAGGGACGTCACTCCAGTGGCTAAGCGGGGGGTGGAACCCTCGTGGGACAGTGTGGTCTCAGGACCCTCGGGGTCACAGAAAGACCGGGGGTGCCTGAGTGCAGCCGAGCTCCCAGGTATCGGAGCAGGGAAGCCGGCTGCAGAGACGGAGCTGAGGCGTGGGCTCTCAGCTCGGGGTTGCCATAAACCATGATCCATGGCACAGTCGGGCCCCTGCTCCTCCAGCAGGGACCCAACAAGCGGCAGATCCGGGGAGACTCACCTTCTTCCCCCGGGAGGAGAGGTGTGGAAGTGCACCGCAGGGATCTGCTGGGTTTGGAGACTCCACACGGGGTCGGGTGCCAGAGACAGAAACACTCAGTCACAGGCCGGGTGAACACGGAGTGTGGCCGGAGACCGGGGAGACGGGAGTGACTGGCGGCTTTTCTCTGGGGGCTCACTGAGGAGCGGGGCCTGGGTTCTCAGCTCCTCCGGGGCGGAGATTGGGAGGCCACCATTTTCACTCTCCACCTCCAAAGCTGTACGGAAAGCCTGAAGGGAACAAAAGCTCCGGAGAGCAAACCCGAGCAGATTACTTAGCCGGGACCGGGCAAGGGCGGGGCAATTCCGCCTCGGCAAAGACATTTGGGAACCACGGCAACAGGCCCCTCCCCCAGAAGATCAGCGAGAACAGCCAGCCAAGACCAAGTTTACCGATCAATGAGAATGGCAGAACTCCAGCACTAGGGGAATACTGCACATAGAATCCATGGCTTTTTTACCATGATTCTTTAGTCTTTCAAAGTTAATTTTTTTTTTTAAACTGTCTTTTTTTTTTTTGAATTTTTCTTTTTCCCTTTTTCAACCAACATCTTATCAATCCCTTTTTTAAAAAAAACATTTTTAGTTTTCATTTTTATTTTTCATTTTTAGAGTCATATTCTATCCCTTCATAATAGTTACCCGTATTTTTGGCAAATATATATAAGTTGTTCTCTCTTTAAAATTTTGAGATAGTTTCTTCTAACAGATCAAAATGTACTCTAAATCTCTATTGTATGGTTTTTTTCTACTCCCCTGCCTGATCACATTCTCTCCCTTTTTTTTTCTCTTTTTTTTTTAAATCCTCTTCTTTCTTTTTTCAAACAACTTCTTATCAATTCCTTTTATAAAATTTTTTATAATTTCCATCTTTACAGTCATATTCCATCCCTTCATCATATCAACCCTTATTTTTGTACATATATAAGTTTTTCTTTCTTTAAAATTTTGGGAGGCACTTCTTTCTAACAGACCAAATACACCTAAAATCTAGTGTGTGGCACTGATCTATATACCAGCCTGATCATATTTGATCACATTCTGGTTCTTTTTTGTGGTTTTTTTCTGTTTTTGTTTTTATCTTTATCTTTTTCTTTTCCTTTTTTTTTTTTTTTTTTCTTTTTTCTCTCTTTCCCTTTCTTTTCCCACTGCTTCAGGTCTTTTCTGATTTATTTAGAGTATATTTTCTGGGAATGTTGTTACCCTGTTAGCATTTTGTTCTCTCATTCATCTATTCTCCTCTGGACAAAATGACAAGACAGAAAAAATCACCTCAACAAAAAGAACAAGAGGTACTACCGACTGCCAGGGACCTACTCAATACGGACATTAGTACGATGTCAGATCTAGAGTTCAGAATCATCACTTTAAAGATACTAGCTGGGCTTGAAAAAAGCATGGAAGTTATTAGAGAAACCCTTTCTGGAGAAGTAAAAGAACTAAAATCTAACCAAGTAGAAATCAAAAAGGCTATTAATGAGGTGCAATCAAATATGGGGGCGCTAACTGCTAGGATAAATGAGGCAGAAGAGAAAATCAGTGAGATAGAAGACCAAATGATGGAAAATAAAGAAGCTGAGAAAAAGAGAGATAAACAACTACTGGATCACGAGGGCAGAATTCGAGAGATAAACGATACCATAAGACGAAACAACATTAGAATAATTGGGATCCCAGAAGAAGAAGAAAGAGAGAGAGGGGCAGAAGGTATAATGGAGCAAATTATAGCAGAGAACTTCCCTAATTTGGGGAAGGAAACAGGCATCAAAATCCAGGAAGCACAGAGAACCCTTCTCAAAATCAATAAAAATAGGTCAACACCCCGACATCTAATAGTAAAACTTACGAGTCTCAGAGACAAAGAGAAAATCCTGAGAGCAGCTCGGGAGAAGAGATATGTAACCTACAATGGTAGAAACATTAGATTGGCAACAGACCTATCCACAGAGACCTGGCAGGCCAGAAAGGACTGGCAGGATATATTCAGAGCACTAAATGAGAAAAATATGCAGCCAAGAATACTATATCCAGCGAGGCTGTCATTGAAAATAGAAGGAGAGATAAAAAGCTTTCAGGACAAACAAAAACTAAAGGAATTTGCAAACACGAAACCAGCCCTACAAGAAATCTTGAAAGGGGTCCTCTAAGCAAAGAGAGAGCCTGAAAGCAACATAGACCAAAAAGGAACACAGACAATATATAGTAACAGTCACCTTACAGGCAATACAATGGCACTAAATTCCTATCTTTCTTTTTTTTTTTTTTTTTTTTAAAGATTTTGTTTGTTTATTTATTTATTTGACAGAGAGAGAGAAACAGCATGAGAGGGGATAAGGTCAGAGGGAGAAGCAGGCTCCCCGCTGAGCCGGGAGCCCGATGTGGGACTCGATCCCAGGACTCCGGGATCATGACCTGAGCCGAAGGCAGTTGCTTAACCAACTGAGCCACCCAGGCGCCCTAAATTCCTATCTTTCAATAGTTACCCTGAATGTAAATGCACTAAATGCCCCAATCAAAAGACACAGGCTATCAGATTGGATTAAAAAACAAGACCAATCGATATGCTGTCTGCAAGAGACTCATTTTAGACCCAAAGACACCCCCAGATTGAAAGTGAGGGGGTGGAAAACCATTTACCATGCAAATGGACACCAAAAGAAAGCTGGGTGGCAATCCTTATATCAGACAAGTTAGATTTTAAACCAAAGACTGTAATAAGAGATGAGGAAGGACACTATATCCTACTTAAAGGGTCCATCCAACAAGAAGATCTAACAAGTGTAAATATCTATGCCCCTAACATGGGAGCAGCCAATTATATAAGGCAATTAATAACAAAAGCAAAGAAACACATTGACAACAATACAATAATAGTGGGGGACTTTAACACCCCCCTCACTGAAATGGACAGATCATCTAAGCAAAAGAGCAACAAGGAAATAAAGGCTTTAAATGACACACTGGACCAAATGGACTTCACAGATATATTCAGAACATTCCATCCCAAAGCATCGGAATACACTTTCTTCTCTAGTGCCCATGGAACATTCTCCAGAATAGATCACATCCTAGGTCATAAATCAGGTCTCAACTGGTACCAAAAGATGGGGATCATTCCCTGCCTATTTTCAGACCACAATGCTTTGAAACTAGAACTCAATCACAAGAGGAAAGTCAGAAAGAACTCAAATACATGGAGGCTAAAGAGCATCCTACTAAAGAATGAATGGGTCAACCAGGAAATTAAAGAAGAATTAAAAAAATTCATGGAAACCAATGAAAATGAAAACACAACTATTCAAAATCTTTGGGATGCAGCAAAGGCAGTCCTAAGAGGAAAGTATATAGCAATACAAGCCTTTCTCAAGAAACAAGAAAGGTCTCAAGTACACAACCTAACCCTACACCTAAAGGAGCTGGAGAAAGAACAGCAAATAAAGCCTAAACCCAGCAGGAGAAGAGAAATAATAAAGATCAGAGCAGAAATCAATGAAATAGAAACCAAAAGAACAGTAGAACAGATCAACGAAACTAGGAGCTGGTTCTTTGAAAGAATTAACAAGATTGATAAACCCCTGGCCAGACTTATCAAAAAGAGAAGAGAAATGACCCAAATCAACAAAATCATGAATGAAAGAGGAGAGATCACAACCAACACCAAAGAACAAACAATTATAAGAACATATTATGAGCAGCTCTATGCCAGCAAATTAGATAACCTGGAAGAAATGGATGCATTCCTAGAGATGTATCAACTACCAAAACTGAACCAGGAAGAAATAGAAAACCTGAACAGACCTATAACCACTAAGGAAATTGAAGCAGTCATCAAAAATCTCCCAACAAACAAAAGCCCAGGGCCAGATGGCTTCCCAGGGGAATTCTACCAAACATTTAAAGAAGAATTAATACCTATTCTTCTGAAACTGTTCCAAAAAATAGAAATGGAAGGAAAACTTCCAAACTCGTTTTTTGAGGCCACCATTACCTTGATCACAAAACCAGACAAAGACCCCATCAAAAAGGAGAACTACAGACCAATATCCCTGATGAACATGGATGCAAAAATTCTCACCAAAATACTAGCAGATAGGATCCAACAGTACATTAAAAGGATTATTCACCACGACCAACTGGGATTCATCCCTGGGCTGCAAGGTTGGTTCAACATCCGCAAATCAATCAACGTGATACAATACATTAACAAAAGAAAGAACAAGAATCATATGATCCTCTCAATAGATGCAGAAAAAGCATTTGACAAAGTACAGCATCCTTTCTTGATAAAACTCTTCAGAGTATAGGCATAGAGGGTACATACCTCAATATCATAAAAGCCATCTATGAAAAACCTACAGCGAATATCGTTCTCAATGGGGAAAAACTGAGAGCTTTCCCCCTAAGGTCAGGAACGCGGCAGGGATGTCCACTATCACCACTGCTATTCAACATAGTATTAGAAGTCCTAGCCACAGCAATCAGACAACAAAAAGAAATAAAAGGCATCCAAATCGGCAAAGAAGAAGTCAAACTCTCACTGTTTGCAGATGATATGATACTTTATGTGGAAAACCCAAAAGACTCCACCCCAAAACTGTTAGAACTCATACAGGAATTCAGTAAAGTGGCAGGATATAAAATCAATGCACAGAAATCAGTGGCATTCCTATACACCAACAACAAGACAGAAGAAAGAGAAATTAAGGAGTCGATCCCATTTACAATTGCACCCAAAACCATAAGATACCTAGGCATAAATCTAACCAAAGAGGCAAAGGATCTGTACTCAGAAAACTATAAAATACTCATGAAAGAAATTGAGGAAGACACAAAGAAATGGAAAAACGTTCCATGCTCATGGATTGGAAGAACAAATATTGTGAAGATGTCAATCCTACCTAGAGCAATCTACACATTCAATGCAATCCCCATCAAAATACCATCCACTTTTTTCAAAGAAATGGAACAAATAATCCTAAAATTTGTATGGAACCAGAAAAGACCCCGAATAGCCAGAGGAATGTTGAAAAAGAAAAGCAAAGCTGGCGGCATCACAATTCCGGACTTCCAGCTGTATTACAAAGCTGTCATCATCAAGACAGTATGGTACTGGCACAAAAACAGACACATAGATCAATGGAACAGAATAGAGAGCCCAGAAATGGACCCTCAACTCTATGGTCAACTCATCTTTGACAAAGCAGGAAAGAATGTCCAATGGAAAAAAGACAGTCTCTTCAACAAATGGTGTTGGGAAAATTGGACAGCCACATGCAGAAGAATGAAACTGGACCATTTCCTTACACCACACACAAAAATAGACTCCAAATGGTTGAAAGACCTCAATGTGAGACAGGAGTCCATCAAAATCCTAAAGGAGAACACAGGAAGCAACCTCTTCGACCTCAGCCGCAGCAACTTCTTCCTAGAAACATCGCCAAAGGCAAGGGAAGCAAGGGCAAAAATGAACTACTGGGACTTCATCAAGTAAAAGGCTTTTGCAAAGCAAAGGAAACAGTCAACAAAACCAAAAGACAACCGACAGAATGGGAGAAGATATTTGCAAATGACATATCAGATAAAGGGCTAGTATCCAAAATCTATAAAGAACTTCTCAAACTCAACACCCAAAGAACAAAGAATCCAATCAAGAAATGGGCAGAAGACATGAACAGACATTTTTCCAAAGAAGACATCCAAATGGCCAACAGACACATGAAAAAGAGCTCAATATCGCTCGGCATCAGGGAAATCCAAATCAAAACCTCAATGAGATACCACCTCACACCGGTCAGAATGGCTAAAATTAACAAGTCAGGAAATGACAGATGTTGGTGGGGATGCGGAGAAAGGGGAACCCTCCTACACTGTTGGTGGGAATGCAAGCTGGTGCAACCACTCTGGAAAACAGTATGGAGGTTCCTCAAAAAGTTGAAAATAGAGCTACCATATGATCCAGCAATTGCACTACTGGGTATTTACCCCAAAGATACAAAAGTAGGGATCCAAAAGGGTACGTGCACCCCGATGTTTATAGCAGCAATGTCCACAATAGCCAAACTGTGGAAAGAGCCAAGATGTCCATCGACAGATGAATGGATAAAGAAGAAGTGGTATATATATACAATGGAATATTATGCAGCCATCAAAAGGAATGAAATCTTGCCATTTGCAACGACGTGGATGGAACTGGAGGGTATTATGCTGAGCGAAATAAGTCAGAGAAAGACATGTATCATATGACCTCACTGATATGAGGAATTCTTAATCTCAGGAAACAAACTGAGGGTTGCTGGAGTGGGGGGTGGGGTGGGAGGGATGGCATGACTGGGTGATAGACTCTGGGGAGGGTATGTGCTCTGGTAAGCGCTGTGAATTGTGCAAGACTGTTGAATCTCAGATCTGTACCTCTGAAACAAATAATGCAATATATGTTAAGAAAGAAAAAAAGAAGAAGAAGAATGTAGCAGGAGGGGAAGAATGAAGGGGGGGAAATCGGAGGGGGAGAAGAACCATGAGAGACGATGGACTCTGAAAAACAAACTGAGGGTTCTAGAGGGGAGGGGGGTGGGAGGATGGGTTAGCCTGGTGATGGGTATTGAGGAGGGCACGTTCTGCATGGAGCACTGGGTGTTATGCACAAACAATGAATCATGGAACACTATATCTAAAACTAATGATGTAATGTATGGGGATCAACATAACAATAAAAAAATAAAAATAAATTTAAAAAAAAGAAAAAAAAGAAGAAGAAGAAGATAGCAGGAGGGGAAGAATGAAGGGGGGAAATCGGAGGGGTAGACGAACTATGAGAGATGATGGACTCTGAAAAACAAACTGAGGGTTCTAGAGGGGAGGGGGGTGGGAGGATGGGTTAGCCTGGTGATGGGTATTGAGGAGGGCATGTTCTGCATGGAGCACTGGGTGGTATGCACAAACAATGAATCATGGAACACTACATCTAAAACTAATGATGTAATGTATGGGGATTAACATAACAATAAAAAAAATCTTAAAAAAAATTAATGGTAGTCTTTGTTTTATGCCCCTTTGGCTTCCAAAAAGTTTCATGGGAATGCTCTAATAGCTGAGGAAACCTGCAACATAAACTTGTGGCTTAAAATAATGGATTTTTTTTTTCTCACAGTTCTGGAGGCTTAAAGTCCAAATCCAGGTGTTGGTAGGGCCACACTCCCTTCAGTCCCCTTACAAAGGATCTTTCCTCAACTCCTCCAGCCTCTGGTTGTCCCAGGTGTTCCTTGACTTGTGGCAGCTTAAGTTCAGTCTCTGCCTTCTTGGCATTCTTTCTGGTGTCTCTATCTTTTCTTACACAGACAGCAGTCTTATTGGATTAGAACTTTTCCTAACTTAACTAATTACACCTACCACAATCTTATTTCCAAATGAGGTCATATGCTGAGTACTAGAGGTTAGGACTTCAACAAATCTTTTAGGAAGACACAATTCAACCCATAACAATATCTCTAAATTATATCTGGAATTGATAGGTTGTTTTAAAACTTACATAAATGATATCATTCTGCAACTGACTTTTATTCTTTTATTTATAATTCTGAGATTAATCTGTCTCCATACTTGCAACTTTGGTTTGTTCATTTTAACAGAAGTATAGCATCGTATTCCATTGCATGAACATACCACAATTACATATCCACTCTCCTTTTATGGGCATTTTTGTTTCTTCTGTTATATCATGATCACAAAAGGTACTGCAATAAACTTCTTTATACATGTTGCTTGTGCACCTGTGTGCCTGTTTGTCTAAGGTATAAATATAGGAATGCGGGGACTAGGTTTGTAGGATTTATGCATCTTCATTCTTTAGATGGTATTTCCAAACTGCTGTCCAAAACCAGGAATAAATTAAACACCCATCAGCTCTATCCTGGAATTCACACTCAATATCCTTGCTAATATTTGGGATGGTCCTATTTTTTAATTTTTTGTCTGTATGGCTGGTGTGAAATTGTTTATTGCTTTAATTTTCATTTTCCTGATTCCTAATTGGTTGAATAATGGGGCATATCTAGTGGCCATCAAGCTTTCTTTTTCTGTGAATTGCTTATTTATATACTTAAGCTTGTTTGTTTTCTCTTGCTAATTTACTGGGATTTTTAATATATTTTGGGTCCTAGCTGGCTATAAGTTTTGCAACTCTCTTTCAACATGTAACTTGTCTTTTTTCCTCACACTGACACAGACACATTTTGAAAATTTTAGTGTAGTCAAATTGATGAATCTTTTTATGATTTGTGTATTTGACATGTGGATTTATAAGTATGATATTTTCCTATATTTACTTTAACATTTCATTTCCAAATAATTCAAATTATTATAAGAAGTTATAAGTTATATGAGAAGTTATAAGTTGCTTTTCAACCAGATTCACTAATTATCAACATTTAGTCCCATGTGCTTTATTATTCTCTCCCTCTCTATATATAATTACTCCATTGTATGTTAATATAATCAAATGTGTTGTATATTACATATTACCATAAGTAGAAAATAATATAAATACATGTGATAATTATATAAGTATAATTCACATTATATAATAATTATATTAATCACTAAATATTACTTTAATTAGTATGTGTTAATATACTTTTTTCTAAATCACTTGAAAGAAAGTTGCAGACATCATGCTTCTTTAACACTTCAGTGTATATATCCCAAGAACAAAGACATTCACTTACGTCACCACAGTATAATTACCAGGAATTTTAACACTGATATAAAAGTATAATCTATAGATCATATTCAGATTTTATCAGCTTTTCTAATATTGTAATTTTTGGAAATTTTTTCTGGTATATGATCCAGTTCAAGATCATATATTACATTTAATTTTATGTCTATTTAGTTTCCCTTCATTTAAACACTTCATCACACTTTCTATCTTTACTGACATTGACTTCTTCTTTTTCTTTTTTTTTTTTAGGTATACAAGCCATCTATTTTGTAGAATGTCTCTTAACCATCTGATGTTTTCTCATGATTAGATTCAGGTTATGACAGGGGCCCCCGGGTGGCTCAGTCGGTCAAGGGGCCCACTCTTGATTTCAGCTCAGGTCATAATCTTAGAGTCTTGAGATCAAACTGTGCATGGGGCTCCACACTCAACATGGAGTCTGCTTGAGATTTTCTCCCTCTCCCTCTGCCCCTCCCCCCACTCACATGTGCTTTCTCTCTCTCTCAAATAAATAAATAAATAAATAAATAAATCTATCTATCATCTATCTATCTATCTTTAGATTCAGGTTATGGCAGAAATGATATGTAACTCTATCTTCTTTTTTTTTATGTTTGCTTTTCTCATTTAGGTTTATAACCAACATCTATTTTTATATATGGTGTGAGGTAGAGATGTATTATTTTTCCACATGGATAACTATTATTATTAATCAAAAAGTGAGTTATTTCCCCAAGTATTTGTAATGATAATACAATTTCTGCCATATATCAATTTTTCATATATACACAGTACCATTTCTGGGATTTCTATCCTGATGCATTGATTTATTTGCTCATCCACATGCCAATATTGCCTTATCTTAATTATTACAGCTTTACAATAGGGTAAGATAACCTACTCTGTTATTTTTTCACTTCAAAATTATCTTGGCAACTTTGATCTTTTGTAAAATTTCACACACACGCACACACACACACACACACACACACACACCCCTGATGAAGTATTTACTTGACTGCATTGAATTAACAGGTTAATTTCAGGGGAACTGCCATCTTTAGAACTAAATCTTTCCGTTAGTGGACTGAACATGATTTCTCTTTTTGTTTAGACCCTTTTGGGTAAATTTGATAAGGCTATACATAGAGGTCCTATACATCTTTTGTTGTATAAATTCTGAATTATTTTCTAGGTTACGTTTCATTATATTTTTAGATGTTACATTTTCTAAAATCCATTTTGTATTTTTTTGACAGATAAGAATCACAAACAATTTGTGTGTATTGATCTTATATCCAAAAACTTTACTAAACTTTCAAGTCAAAAAGTTTTCAAGTTTATGTATTTTGAATGTAGATAATCATACTGTCTGCAAACAAAGATTTCCATTATACTGTGGAATAAAAGCATCTTTGTATGTTTAAAGGAAATTTGCCTAACTTTTCACTATAAAGAATGTTTTTTTGCTTCGAATTTCTTTGGAATCCTTGCTTTGATGTTTTAAGACTTTACTTGTTTTTATTGTAAGTGGCCTCAAAATCCCTATCAATGAACAAACATGCTGCATTATGTTCCTTAACCCCACATTCTGCTCCTCTTCTGCCCCATTTCTCACTTCTCTTTACAGTAGATTCTGCAAAAAGTTGTCTATATCGCTATTTCCATTGGTTCTTTGCATAGACTTTCTTGAACCCATTTCAATCAGGCTTTTATCTTACCACTTCACTGAAATTGCTCCTGTCAAGATCACCAGTAATCTCTACCTGGCCAAATAAAGTTTAGGTCTCAACCTCTCAGCAGCATTTGACACTTGCCACTTAGCTTCAGAGACACCACATCTCCTGTTTTTCCTCTCTTATCACCGGCTCCCGCTTACTCTCCGTTGCTAGATCCTTCCCCTTTTACTCAAAATTATGGGATGTTGTAATCTCAGTCCTCCCCACTATTCTCACATCCTTTGTAGGTAATTTCAGCCTGTCTCCTGACTTTAACAACCAGCTCTATGCCAGCGACTCCCAAGTATGTATCTCCAGCCCAACTGCTCCCCTAAACTCCTGACTTACATATCCACCAGCCTACTTGACATCTTTGCTAGGAAGTGTAAAAGAAACTCATATTTAAAATGCAGAAAACAAGCCCTTGACTTCTTACCAACCTCTCCCAGCAACATTCTCAATCTCAGGAAATAATATTATTCCCTGATTAGAGTTATCCTTGATTCCAACTCTTTTGTTCACAATCCACACACAACCTGTCAGGAAATCCTGTTGATTATACTTCAAAACATATTTGTATAAAACCACATACTAACATATAGATGTGAGCCAGGAGCCAGTAAAAGGGAGACAAGCCATCTTTAGACAGTAAGGGGCTGCTGTTATAAGAAGAGAGAAAACTAGCTCTGGTTAAGTAGATAACTCTGTGTCTTATAACTGGAGGATCTGGTAGGGATCATGCTTTCTTCTGATATGTTCTCAAAAACTGTGTGCCAAAATTCCTTGTGCATAGAGACAGATTAAATACCATACAAGCAGAGGTGTTTACTAAAAGGATTACAGAAATCACAGTGCAGATTTCCTGCCAAGATAGTCTACTAAGCTTATATAAGAGAACTTTAGTATATAAGAGAATTTTAGTATAGTCAAATTGATGAATCTTTTTCTTTATGATTTATGTATTTGACATGTGGATTTATAAGAGAACAAGTACAGAAAGAATATAGATTAAAAAATTCTGTGAAAAGTAACTTTAAAATACATAGCCAAGTTTGAAAGAAAGAAAGAGAGAGAGAGAGAGAAAGAAAGAAAAGAAAAGAAAAGAAAAGTGGAAATTTCTATAAATCCTAAATAAGACAAAAATCAGAGTCCATGTTCATTTTGGGGTCTGGAATTTGGGCTTGCCTGGGGAAGAGAGTTTAGACCCAGGCCTCAGAAAAGAGCTTTCCTTGAACAGAGACCTTTTTCTCATGATCCCAGGATTCTACCCTAAGCAAGTGGCCCCTAAGAAGAATGGCCCACAATAGTTCTCATTCGTCACCTAATTTTTCACTCATAACCAAAGTCCAGCAGACGAATGAGGAAAACTGTAGCATGCATGAAAATGACCAAGATAACAAATCAAACTGGTCCAGGGGAAGCAGAAACAACTCAGAGAACAGTAGAAGGCTTTAAAAAATCCCAGTGAATTTCCTTAGAGAGATTTGAGAAGATGCTGAAGCTGCAAAGTAAGTTTAGGCTGCTATGATGAAGGAGCAACTAAGAAACAAGAAAGAAATCTTGGGATTTAAAAATAGGATTGTGAAATTACAAGTGCTATAGAATAGCTGAAAGAAAAAGAAATCTGCAAAGTAAAACAAAAGACAAATGGAAAGCATGAGGAAAAAGTCAACAGAAATTATTTTTATAATGTGTATTGTATAATATCTGACACTTATGAAATAATACATGTAACATAGATATAAGTTATGACAATCACATGAACACCACTGAGTCCAACTCAAGCAGAGCGTCACCAATCTGCTTATTCCTGCTCTATTCCCACTGCCTGCCTCCCAAATAGAGTTAAGCGCAATTGTGAATTTTGTTATGACCTTGTTTTTGAAATTTTATTTTTTTGTACATATGAATGTATCCTTAAATAATAGTTTTACTTGTTTTTAAACCTAATAAAAATGGCCTCATACTCACAGATTTGTGAGGAGGGATAGATAGATAATAAGGCTAGATTGAGAGGCTACAAAGCACAGAGATTAAAGGTAGGACTGTCATTTCATGCACTATCACTTCCACGCTGGTAAAGCTACACAAGTTGCTTACTTAGAGACTCAGCTTCCTCATCTGCAAAATGGAGATCAGAGGGGTGTCATGACGATTGAATGAAGTAATACACATACAATGCTTAGAATGAGGCTGGCACAGAGTAACTGCTATGTGAATATTTACCATCATCATTATTGTACTGTACTTTTTTTCTGTAACTGGTTTTTTTTCCACTCAAATTTATGTTTGAAGATTTATCAATTTTGTTGTATGTAGCTACAGTTATTTTTTTCTATTGCATAACATTGTATCATTAGAATATGCTGTATTTTACCTTTTCATTCTCCTGTCAATCTACATTTGGGTTGTTTTACTTTTTTGCTATTAAAATCTGTAATGCTATAAACATTCTTATGCCTGTTTCCTGGTGCATGGATGCCAAAGTCTCTCTAGAATATACATTCTTATGTCCAGGTGTGGAACTGCTGGGCCATAGCATGTGAGAATGTGCAACTTCACATAAAACCAAATCACCAAATTATTTTCTAAAATGATAAACATTTTGCAGGAAATAAAACTTTCCATTGAGTTACACACTTTTGGTATGGTCAAAACTCCTAATTTTTTCCTCTTCAATGGGAGTAAAATGAAACTTCACTACCTTAATTTACATTTCTATACTTTTGAATGAGGTTGGGTATCTTTCAATATATTCATCATTTATGTTTCCTATTGTATAAAATCCTGCTTATATGATTTGCTTATTTTTCTATTATGTTTTGGCTTACTAATCTTATTGATTTGTAAGAGTTCTTTATATATTCTAGAAAATGACATTTTGTCAACAGTTTGCTAAGTGACTATCTTTCCAAGTTTGGGGCTAACCTTTTCACTTTATTGATAATGTGTTTTGATGAAAAGAGGTTCTCAAAGTTAAAATGATCAACTTAATCAATTTTTTAGTCAGCATTTTCTCTATCTTCAGGTAAAAATATATCTCCTGCATTTCTGATAAAAGTTTCAAAGTTTTGCCATCACATTTAAGTATAATCTATCAGGGACTTTAAAATATATATATTTAGAGATCTAATTCCATTTTATCCATATTCTTTATATATACATGTATATATGTGTATATATCTCAACATCCTTTATATCATGTTTATGTCTCCACTCTCCATTGATTTGCAGTATAAGTATACTAGATTCTTAGGGCTGCTATAATAAATTAATCACTTGGTGGCTTAAAAATGACAGAAGTCTATTGTTTCACAGTTCTAGAAAATAGAAGTCAGAAATCAAGGTGTCACCAGGGTTGGTTCCTCCTAGAGGCTCTGAGGAAGAGATCATCCTTTGCCTCTCTCCTAGCTTTTGTTGGTTGCACACAATCCTTGGTGTTCCTTGGCTTGTAGATGCACCACTCCAATCTCTGCCTCCATCTCACACTGTCCTCTCCTCTTCTTGAAAGGACACCCAGTACTGGATTTAGGGCCTAGGATGATTTCCTCTCTAGATCCTTAATTGCATCTGCAAAGACCCTATTTCCAAATCAGGTCACATTCTAAGGTTGTAGGTAGACATGAATTTTGGAGGGTATACTTAGTCAACCTACAATGCATCAATATCAAGATTCCATATAATTAAGTATCTAATTCTGGGCCCTTTCTGCTGTTCCATTCCCCTGTTTTTCTATCCTTGAACCAATACCACACTGTCTTAATTGCAGATACTTTAATACTTATAATTATTGAGATCTGAAAAACAAGTCCTATCTCCTCCTCCTTTAGAATGTTTTGGCTACTCCTGGGGCTTTGTTTATCTATATAAATTTAGGCTTCAGCTTGTCAAATTCCTTTAAAAATGCTGCTGATATTTTCATTGAAATTATACTGAATCTATGGAAAATTGGGGAGAAACTGACATCTTTACATTACTGGGTCCTCCAATACATAAATATGATGTATCTCTCCCTTTGTTTCAGCTTCCTTTAACATTTTTCAATAATGTACTATATTTTCTCCCATACCTTTTTTCAGTAAGCTTTTCATTGTGGAATAATTTTAGATTCACAGAAAAGTAGCAAAAATAATACAGAAGATCTAGGTTTACCGCTCAGGTGGCTTCCCCTAATGTTAACATCTTACATACATCTTTTGTTAGATTTATTTATGAGTAACTTATATATTATGTTGCTGTTATAAATGGTGAGACATAATCCACATGGTTCAGCAACCAAATAATAGGAGTCTCCAAAAATGAAAACAGAGGGGAAGAAATTATCAAAGAATAAAATTTCTAAACACTGAAGAGTCAACAACTTTTAAATTGAAAGAGCTCACTCAGTCCTAAGCAAGATGAACAAAAAGTAGAATTTCCCCTAGGCCCTTCCTTGTGAAATTTCAGAACACCAAGGAAAAGAGAAAAGCTTAAAAGCTGTATAAGGTTGTTTACTTTAAAATGTGTTATCCTGGAGAGCAGCTACTACATATAACTCAGTGTCTCTGTGTTGAGCTTTTCCTTCTAAAAATACAATCTCCTTTTATGCCCTCAGTAGTTCTGAAGTGTTCTCATGTATGTCTTGCATATTTCCTGCTAAGTCTATTCCTAGGTGGCTTATATTTTTATTGTTATTTACATTACAAATTGAAATTTTTTTCTCATATTTTCTGGTTACCATTGGTGTAGAAAAGCAATTGATTTTTGTTTTCATTTATCTATATACAGTCACTTACTAAACTCATTATTTCAATAAATCTTAGTTAAATCTGTAGTGTTTTCCTATTAGATAATTATATAAGCCAGTTATATAATTATATAACCCAGTACTGGATTTAGGGCCTAGGATGATTTCCTCTCTAGATCCTTAATTGCATCTGCAAAGACCCTATTTCCAATTTTGTCCTTCTTAGCTCTCTTGTTGCTTTTTCTTTTATTACTCTAGCTGGAACATTCCAAAAAAATCTAATAATAGTAATGGTGGGAGTACCACTGTCACTACTTTTTACCTGTAGTATTGCACTCTTAAAAAGTACCTTTAGTTTCAGAGTCTCTATCATCTTAGAAATAAATGAATCTTAACATATCTTTGGTATTAATTGAAATGGTCTGTTTAACCTTTTAATTTAATGAATTTAATCAAAATATTCCAACTATTGAATCATCTTTACATTTTTGGTGTTAATCCTACATAATTAAGGTGTGCTATGAACTCAGTTATGTCTTCCCCAACTTCCTAAATTGAAGCCCTGACCTCCATTGTGATGGTATTGGGAGATGGGTCCTCTAGGAGCTAAACAGGTTTAGATGAGATCCTGAGGGTCAGGCCCTCATAAGGGGATTAGTGCCCTTATAAGAAGAAACACCACAGAATTTGCTCTCTTATTCTCCTTACCATGTGAGGACATAGCAAGAAGGTGGTTGTCTATAAGACAGGAAGAGCGCTCTCACCAAAAACAGATCATGGTGGCATCTTGATCTCGAACTTTAAGCCTCCAAAACTCTGAGAAAAAATTTTTAGTTTTTTAAGCTACGCAGTCTCTGGTATTTTGTTAAGACAGCCCTGGCTAAGAACTCCTCCTGCCTGATCGCCTTGAGCTGGGACATCAGTCTTTTCCCACCATTAGACTCTAACTGAAATATTGCTACTTGGGTCTCAAACCTGCCAGTTTTTGGAATGGAACTTACATTATTAGCTGCCCTGGTTCTTGGCCCTCAGACTCAGACTGGATCGACACCATTAGCTCTCCTGGGACTTCAGCTTGCTGATTGCAGTTCTTGGGACCTATCAACCTCCATGACTGTGTGAGCCAATCCCTTATTATAAATGCATGTGTGTGTGTGTGTCCTATTGGTTCTGTTTCTATGAAGAACCCTGACTAATATAAGAGGTATTGCCTTTTTAATACATTCCTGAATTTATTTGCCAGTAGTTTATTTATACTCTGTTAACTTTTGCTGTTCCTTAGTTTTTGTATATATGTATACCATTTTTACTATTAAGCTTTGACACTGGGTTCAGGTCAACCTTGTAAAATTAATTGGAAATTTCACCCTTTTTTTCTATCCTTGGGGCAGTTTAAATAGCAAAGAAAGTAGTATATGTTTCTTGCAAGTGTGCTGAAATTTTCTTTAAAAATCATCTGGGCCTAGGGCCACCTGTGTGGTTCAATTAGTTAAGTGTCCAACTCTTGGTTTCAGCCCAGGTCATGATCTCAAGGGTCATGAGATTGAGCCCCATGTCAGGCTCCTCACTCAGAGGGGAGTCTGCTTGAAGATTTTCTCCCTCTGCCCCTCCCCCCCTTTTCCTCCCTCCGTCCCTCTAAAATAAATAAATAAATAAACAAACAAACAAATAAATAAATCTTTTCTAAAAAAATCATCTAAGGGCATCTGGGTGGCGCAGTCAGTTAAGCATCTGACCCTTGGTTTTGCCTCTGGTCATGATCTCAGGGTCATGACACTGAGCCCTGTGTCAGGCTCTGCACTCAGTGGGGAGTCTGGTTCAGATTCTCTCTCCCTCTGCCCCTCCCTCCTGTTCTCTCGCTAAGAAATAAACAAGTCTTTAAAAAAATCATCTGGGCCTAGCATGCTTATTTTGAAAAATTCTGTGGCAGTTTTTAAAATTATTATTTCTTCCAGTTATTTTTCCACTTAGATTTTCATCTTTTTTGAATCAATTTTGGTAATTTTTTTCATTTCCCCAGAAAATCATCCATTTTATCTAGAGGTTTATTAGGATCAGGTTGTACCTGGTGTTTTCTTTAAAAATTTGTTAATCTCATCTTTTTACATAGTGATATTCCTTAATATTGTGTATTTATGTGAACTTTCTTTTCTCTCTACCACCCTTATCACAGGTTTGTATATCTGGTTAAATTTGTATAACTGGTTGAGTTTATATAAACTAATATTTAATAAAATTAATTTTTGCCTTTTTTTCTAATGGGGGGCAGTTTGAAGTACAACTGACATACAATGTTATATTAGTTTCAGATGTACAACATAGTGATTTGACAATTCTATACATTATTCAATGCTCACCATAAGTGTAGTCACCATCCGTCACCATACAATGTTATAACAATATTATTCCTTATGCTGTGCTTTACACCTCTATGAGTTTGTACCTCTTAATCCTGTTCACCCATTTTTCCCATCTCCCCACCACTCCTCTGACAATCACCAGTTTGCTCTCTGTATTTAAGAGTCTGTTTGCTTTTTGCTTGTTTGTGCTTTTGTTTTGTTTTTTAGATTCCATGTGTAAGTGAAATCATATGAAATCTGTTTTTTCTGTCTGACTTATTTCACTCAGCATAATACCCTCTAAGTCCATCCATGTTGTTGCAAATGTCAAGATTTCATCCTTTTTTACGGCCAAGTAATAATCCATTGTATACGTATACACCACATCTTCTTTATCCATTCACCTATGGATGGACATTTGGGTTGCTTTCACGTCTTGGCTATTGTAAATAATGCTGCAGTAAACATAGTATTGTATATATCTTTTCATTTTCATTTGGGTAAATACCCAGTAGTGGAATTACTGGATCATATGGTATTTCTATTTTTAATTTTTGAGGAACTTCCATACTGTCTTCCACAGTGGTTGCACCAATTTATGTTCCCACCAACAGTGTATGACAGTTCCCTTTTCTCCACATCTTTACCAACAGTTGTTATTTCTTCTCTTTGATACTAGCCATTTTGACATGTGTGAAGTGATATCTTCACTGTGGTTTTGATTTGCATTTCCAAGATGATCTGTGATGTTGAGCATCTTTTCATCTGTGTGTTAGTGTTGGAAAAATGTCTATTCTGGTCCTCTGCCCATTTTTTAATTGGATTGTTTGTGGGGTTTTTTGGTGTTGAGTTTTATAAGTTCTTTATATATTTTGGACATTAACCCCTTATCATATATGTCATTTGCAAATATCTTCTCCCTTTTAATCAGATTGCCTTTTTGTTTTGTTGATGGTTTCCCTTTCTGTGAAAAAGCTTTTTATTTTGGTTTTGTCCCAATAGTTTATTTTTCTGTTTGTTTGTATCTCTTGCCTGAGGAGACACATCCATAAATACATTGCCAAGGCTTATATCTGAGAGATTACTGCTTATGTTTTCTTTTGGAAGTTTTATGGCTTCAGGTCTCACATTTATATCTTTAATCCATGTTGAGTTTATTTTTGTGTGTGGTGTCAGAAAGTGGCTCAAATTCATTCATTTCCATGTAGTTGTCCAGTTTTCCCAACACCATTTTCTATTTTTTCTATTCTTAATGGTTTCTTTTTTTAATTTCTCACTAATTTTTGCCCTCATTTTCCTTCTCCTTATTTTTTCCAGTTAAGCTTTCAGCCCTTTTTCTAATTTCTATAATTGAAAACTGATATTATTTTCAAACTTTGTCACTTTCTAAAGCATTTCTAGTTCTATTTAGGTCTATGGATTTGCCATAAATTCACATTTGGTTATATCCCATAGATTTTAACTTATAATATTCTCTTGGTTGTTAATTCCTCCATAGACTGCACAGAACTAACTTTAGAAAAGTTAGAAAATGCTTGAAAAATTCTAAGGGGAGAAAATTAAAATATTATGGATACCTGTTTAGAAGGGGGATGGGGGTAAAGAATTGGGAGATGGGCAAGGAGAAAGGGAGAAAAATACATAAATCATTACCCTAATTTATGCTAAATGAGTAAAAAGTTCTGGCCATATTTGAGATCTTGATTTTGAATTACTTCTTATTCCATGGAAACACTTCTTTTCAGGCTATGTAAGTGTCTGGTTTGAGAATCTTAATGAATTCGTCTAAGAATCTTTTCCTGTTGCCTCCTCATTTGAAGGGTACAGAAAACCCTTGGGATGTAAACTCTCTCAAAATTTTTTAGATGCTGCTCAAATATTTTCTGGTATTTAGTATTTCAGATGAAAAACCCAGTGATTTTATTTTCCCTTTTTTTTAAGATTTTATTTATTTATTCATGAGAGAGAGAGAGAGGCAGAGGCAGAAGGAGAAGCAGGGAGCCCAATGTGGGACTTAATCCCAGGACCCTGGGATCATGATCTGAGCTGAAGGCAGACACTTAACTGACTGAGCCACCCAGGCATCCCTTATTTTCCTTTTTTAAAAAGATTTTTATTTATTTATTTATTTATTTGACAGAGAGAGAGAGAGTGAGAGCAAGAGAGAGTGAGAGCAAGAGAGAGAGAGCACACGCGCACACACAGGCAGAGCGACAGGCAGAGGGAAAGGGAGAAGCAGGTTCCTAACTGAGCAGAGAGCCCGACATGGGGCTCCTGGGATCATGACTGGAGCCAAAGGCAGATGCTTAGCCAACTAAGCCACCCAGGCACCCCTTTATTTTCCTTTATGTATTTTCTTCTGACCGTATATTTGAGGGTGGGTTTTCATTCTTGAAATTTAAAAATTTCACCAGAACTTTCAAATTTCAATTACAAAACAGGCTTCAAATTATTCCTTTTTTATAAACATAATGCTCTCTTTAATCTCATTATAATTTAAGATTTTCTTATATTTGCTCCTATATCTCAGTTCTAATCAATATCAAAATGTACTTCTGGCCTTTTTGCCTGTTTCTGTGATTATAAGTCTTTTCATAACTTTAGTGACATTCTGTTTGCCCATTCTCATGGGGAAGGAAAGTTTATGTTTATCCAGTATTGTGAGTTCACAGCTCCAGAATAACTTGTTTCTATTAATTTAGTCTCAGACATTGTGAACATTTTTATTTTCTGGACTTTCATGGTAACACTTGAAGGAACAGTTGGCCATAAAAAGCATGGTAGAGAGCTGCTTCTCCAGGGGTTTCTTTGCTATGTGGTGTGGAGTGCTCCAAAGACTCATAAAAGTTACTCTCCAGTGGCATGACTGAAGTTCTCAAGACTCTACTGGTCTCTGCAGAAGTCAACTGGCACTACTTACATACCACCCATACCAGCAGGTGGCTACGGACGCATCCCATGGTCAGTAGCTTAGAAAATATCCTCATTCATTTATGAAATATTTTATAAGCACCCACAGCATAGAAGTTACTGGGTTAGATGAGATAGAGCAGTGATTAAGAGAGACATGGTACTAGCCCTTTCAGTAGAGGAGACAGACACAAACAAGTAATTATTCAACTCATTTAAATATATATATATTTAATTCTGGAGCTCTAGGGAGAGTTCTTGGATGAAGACATAAATTTGGAAGTCACTAAGTTATAAGTAATCAAGTTTATGAGAGTGGATGCTATTACCTAAGTGGAGAGTACCAAATGAAAAATAAGGAAGCTAGGACCAAGATTTAAGGAATGTTAACCTTTAGAAATATGATAGAGAAGGGTAAATCAGAAACTAAGAATGAATCAGAGAAGAGAAAGTTTTTAAAATATATTTCAACTAAATAGAATACCTAAGTTAGACATTGTTATTTGCTTTCTCCATACCTATTCCCTAATGATTTCTTGCTAACAAACCTCATCTTGGTTTGGCATAGCCATGTTCCCAGTCCCAAGTGAGATACTCACTTTCTTAATATCCCTTGTTTATGGGAGGAAGCATGTACCACAGTTCTGACCAATGAAAATGAAGTTTCCTATAAGTTTTTTGAAAAGCTTCTGTATTCTGATTTTTAAAAAGAGGGAAAGGGGCTTCAGATGCTGTTGTTGTTCTTTGTCCTTCTCTGCCTTGAAGACAGACTAACTCTCTGATCTTCAGCAACCACCTTGCTACTATGAGGTAGGTAATATGCACAGAAATAAAAGTCAACTTGCTAAAACTAGGAAGGTTTGGATATGTTCCCAGTGGGATCATTTAGTAGCATAACAAATGCTAACAGCCATTCACCTCCAAATTTATTGTTAGATGAGAAGATTAAAGTTATTTTTGTTCTAGCCACTATAATGAACTTCTCTATACTTGCAATTGAACATATTTCTAATTAACAAAATTTCCATCTTAAACATAAAATAGTTTCTCCACTATAAATATAATTGTACTTACTTTGGGAAAGTAGAAAAAATAAAGTCTATGTAATTCTGAAATACTTTTTCTATGTATTGCCCAGTTCATTGTAAAGAATGAAAGAATAGCAGAGAACAAAACAAAAAACAATCATCCTGTTTTCATCTGATTTTCCTTGGTAATGAAAAGGAAAACTAATTTTTTTTTTTTTTTTTTTAGTTTTGCTGCCAAATGTCCAAAACTTAGTCTCTTTTAACTAAATGTGTATTGCCCATAGACGCTGGACCGAAAAAAAAGAGTTTTCTTTGTTTCCTAACAAGTGGAGGAAATGGAGAGGAAAGAACATCAAGTCCTACTTAACTTAAAGATGGCAGAAATCACATATGACTGACTAGAGGTGTGAACTATTGATAGAAACAGAGTGGAAAACCTATGATTTTCTAACCAGACACACCAGGCCAAGGACATTTAAATTCAAACATTTTCATCTCTGATTCTCCCCCAGAACAACTCTCTGCTCTGTCCCCAAGACTTGCCCTAAAAATGAATTGTTGCAATTACTACTATTTCAGACTTAGGATCTTATTTGACCCTTCTCTTCATTCAGAACATTTTATTAAGTTCTTACCATTTCTCAGGCCCCATATTGACATTGAGGATATGATGTCAAAAAAGATATGAGTAATAATGTAAAAATCAGTGCTAGAGGGAAAAAAAAATCAATGAAAATAAACTTGAAAGTTAAATAGAACATAAATCCAATTCCTAAAGACCCTAAATAGACAAAAGAAATCAATAAGTATAGATTAATGTGACAAATGATATGACAGAAGTCTGTGAGCACTACAGCAGTGGTTCTAAAGTTTTGCCTCCCATTTGAATCATCTAGAGGGTTTTAAAAAGTTCCAATGCCAAAGCCACACTAATGAGACTCTCTAAGGCTGAGATCCAGTCATTGGCTTTTTTTCTTTCTTTTACTCTTTAGATGATTCCAATATGTACCCAAGTTTGAGGACCAGTGTACTAGTGGCAATCCCAGCAAAATCAGGAACAAGATTAAGAGGTGTTCTAGAAACATTATTTTAAATTAATATAAAATTTATGTCCAATGCAATAAGACATGAATATTTGAAATTATTTAGAACTTATATCACCGTCAACTATAAAAGCAAAGAGAAGTGATAAACTATTAAAATTAGTATAATCGATGGCTTACCTAAGTAGTCAGATATGAAAATTAGAGAAACTATAACTCATATATTGTTAGGAATGTGAATGGTATAGCTGGCTTTGCAAAAACAGTCTGGCAGTTCCTTAAATGGTTGAACATAGAGTTTCCATATGATCCAACAATTCCATTTACAGACATATATCCAAAAGAAATGAAAACGTATGTCCACACAATAACTTATACATGAATTGTTCATAGCAGCATTGTTCATAACCAAAAAATAGAAACAACCCAAATGTCTACTAACTGATAAATTGATGAATAAAATGTGATATATCCATAAATAGAATATTATTTATTAATAAAAAGGAATGAAGTACACTACTGATGCATAATACAGTATGGATGAACTTTGAAAACATTATGCTAAGAAAAGAAGCCAGTGACAAAAGGTCGTATAATTTGATTCTATTTATATTTTATGTCCCACAGACGCCAATCTATAGCAACAGAGGGTAGATTGGTGATTGCCCAGGACTGAGGACAATGTGGGGACTAGAGGGTAATGGTTAAAAGATGTGGGGTTTCTCTTTGGGTAATGAAAATCTTCTAAAATTCATTGTGGTGATGAATGTACAGCTCTATGAATACACTAAAAGCCATTGAATTGTACACTTTAAATGAGTGAATTTTATAATATATTAACTGTATCTCAATAAGCTGTTAAAAAAGAATAAAAAAAGAATATCTGAAATGCCACAGCTTTCTGGTATAATGTAATAAGTAATAAGAACTAATTAAAGCTATATTTTACTTACAGTTCTTTCAACAAAGAACTTTAAACAAAAGTTTATCTGGAATATCAAAATGTAAACAAACATGGTGCTGCTTGGTTGAAGCAGGGGTGAGGATCCCAGAGTCCAGCCTACTTGTCCCTGCCCTGTCCCTTCCTCCAAAAGACTCCTAAATATGATTTAAAATACACTGCTTTTAAGAATATAACAGGAATCTTGGGGTACCTGGGTAGCTCAGATGGTTAAGCGTCTGCCTTTGACTCAGGTCATGATCCCAGGGTCCTGGGATCGAGCCCCTAGTTGGGCTCCTTGCTCGGCTGGGAGCCTGCTTCTCCCTCTCCCTCTGCCTGCTCCTCCCCCTGCTTGTGCTCTCTCTCTTTCTGTTAAATAAAATAAATAAAATCTTTTTAAAAATATATAACAGGGGGCGCCTGGGTGGCTCAGTTGGTTAAGCGACTGCCTTCGGCTCAGGTCATGATCCTGGAGTCCCGGGATCGAGTCCCGCATTGGGCTCCCCGCTCAGCGGGGAGTCTGCTTCTCCCTCTGACCCTCATGATCTCTCTATCTCATTCTCTCTCTCAAATAAATAAATAAAATCTTTAAAAATATATATATATATAACAGGAATCTTTTTTTTGGTAACAACAAAAAAATAAAATAATTCCCATGTAAGAACCATATGATAAAACTGAATAATTTTACTGACAGATATAAAGGAAGGCCTGAATAACAAGCCTCTTATATTTTTGCACCATTTGTTTAAAAGAAATTTAATTTTGGAGAACAAATTTTCTTATATTCAAAGCTTTTGGCATTTTTTTTAGCCCTAACTATGAAATTTTAAAGGAGAAAGGGGAATACTACCTTCACTGACACAATTGCAGGAGCAATTTTGAGTAACTGGAAGTATATAACAAATACTTTCTCCTCCTCATCTTGGTTTAGTCCCTGGAAAGTCAGATCTGATATTTTTCCAAGAATACTATCATAGTCCGTGTGGAATCTTTAGATATCAAGACCCAATTTAAGAATCTCACTTTTCTTCTATTTTTTATCCCAGTAAAAAGGGAATAGACTTAAAAAAGACAAATCCGGTTCAAATCCATCTTTGCCACTTCATCACTTAGTTTTTTCAACTATAAAATGTGGACCAAAACACCTGCCCCATAGAGTTATTATAAGGATTAGAAGCCATGCATGTAAAACACCTAGCACAGGATTTAGCACTTTGTGGGGTTCAATAAAAATGTGAGCTTATTTTTTGCTATTCTTAGTTATAATGTGGTTATAAAAATGAACCTATTACCTGAAGAAATAATTACAATAGCCTTAGACATGCTGACTAGGAAAGTTTTGCCAATGTTCAATCAATGGAAAATACAGACTGAAAGGATGTTTCTCCATAAAATGTGCTTCTCTATGACACATTTCACTTGTCTCTACACTAGTTTATTTCAGATGCTTCTGAGGTCAGGGTGGGGGATCAGAGGGAAGTATTTCAAGAACAAGTAAGTTTGGGAAATGCTTTATACAACCAGATCCACTTCTAACATTTTCAAGAACTGGGGTAGGTGATCAACTATTTCCTGAGACATGGGACATTCAGTGCTAATGAGAGAAAGTCCTCAGCAAACCCGGACCATTGGCCACCCTAATTGGTGATATACCTACATATAAAGATTATAATCAAGCTGATAAACTGTTAAATAAAGTATGTTCTATCCTTCCACCCTGACAAAGATACCCTCAAAATCACATGGAAGACCAGGTTCACATTCAGAAATTCTGGAATACTGAGTGTTTACACCAGAACATGTTTGGTGAAGAGAGGCAGTTCCTAGTCTCCGGTCCCTAGTCTATACTCATTCTCATCCTACCAGGCCAAGAAGCCTATAGACACCCCAACATGTACATCCATATCCCATCCATACCCTTCTCCCCTCCAAACAGCTGCCCTTTGCCTCAGGCACACTGGTGGGAATACTACTCTCTGGAGGAAGGATTTGCAGAAGTTGCCACTCTTTCAGGTTCTAGAAGCAGGCTTGGGCCAACTGAGTGGTACATTCCAGGATCCTGATATCTGGAGCATAGTCTAGAAACAGGGGTGGGCTGTGGGTAGGCATACATTCTTGATTCTTGGGACTTCTTACCCCTCTAAGAGGGGCCCAGTGAAATAGCCATCTTAGGACAATGCTGCAAACTGCAATATTTCCTCTGGGAGATATATTATTTACATTAGCACATTAAATGTTTTTAGAAGTAAATATACAACACTGGTTTTCATTTTTGTTTTTGTTTTCAGCCTGAATTCCACACAGCCCAAAACCTGGATATGGGCACCAGGGTACAGAGAAAGAAAGCTCCAGGAAAATCCATCTATGTCTGGCTCAAAGAACAAAATAAGGAATCCCTACAATTCAGAGAGAACAAGAGAAATCCATTTTTTCCCTTCTTTTCTATGTTCCTTTGTGACCCCACCACCAACCTATCTCATAGCAGCAGCAACAGCGGCATCAAGGGGAACACTGAGTAGCAAAAATTCCAAGGGTAACCTTCCTCTCCAACAGGAAGAATCCTAAAAGAGTTGGAAAACTCCCAATACTTTTTTTCTCTCCCTATCGTCCTACCACTTGGCCTGAGATGTGGCACCATCATTGGAAGTGGACACCTGAGCAAGACAATAAAGCTACAACTTTTTGGCCAAAGGATCAAAAGCGAGAGGCTTGGAGAGCGAGAAAGTACCAGGGAGATCATAAAGAGCTCAGAAAATTGACTCCTTAAAGTCATTTATAAAATCCTGGGTTTACTCATGAGTGATGAATACATTGATCTGACCTTGAATAGCATGCCTAGACTTTGACAACTGAATTACAGGATAAATCACCAACCAGATACCAGACTGGCCACTGGGTAGCACACACACAGAACAGATATGAGGAGTGCAACAAAGGCTTTGTAATTTGAACTGACACTGGAACCATACCCATAGAAGGTAGATCTGAAGCTGTAGCCTCAACTTAACAGGGTCAACTGCCTGCTAAAACAAAAATATCAACATTCTCCATATGATTTAAACAGGATGCAAAATCTCGAAACACAATATTAAAATGTCCAGGATGCAGAGAAGAACCAGGAAAATCTTAACATACATGGAAAAAGAAAATTAAGACACCAATGCTAAGATGACATAAAGGTTGGAATTATCTGACCATGACTATTTTAAAAATGCACTAAGACTTCTACTTCTGGGAAGATGGAGTAAATGTACTTTTCCCTGCTCCCCTCACTAAGTACAGCCAAACACCCAGGACATTATATTAAATCACCATAAGTAGACTCTGAAAGGTGGAGAGAAGGAAAAAATTAGGTATTTTGGAACATGAGTTGGTAAGTTTCTGGGGCTTTCTTTTTCTTCATACATCTCACTGGGTATTAGAGGCCAAAAACCTGCAAATGCCAATGAGCACAAATGAAAACAAACAACAAAAGGCTGCTCTCTCTAGCCAGAGGACCAGGAGCACCTACAAAAAATCTACACCTAACTTCATACTTAAAGATGAATGACTGGGGGCGCCTAGGTGGCTCAGTCGTTAAGCATCTGCCTTTGGCTCAGGTCATGACCCCAGAGTCCTGGGATCGAGTCCCGCATCAGGCTCCCTGCTACTCAGGAAGCCTGCTTCTCCCTCTCCCACTCCCCCTGCTTGTGTTCCCTCTCTTGCTGTGTCTCTCTCTCTGTCAAACAAATAATAAATAAAATCTTAAAAAAAAAAGATGAATGACTGAATGCTTTTCTCCCAAATCAGGAACAAGACAAGGATGTCTGTTCTCACCACAGCTATTCAACATTGAATACCTAGACAGTGCAATAAAGCAAGAATAGGAAAAGAAGAACTAAAACTCCCCACTTGCAGATGACATAAATGTCTACATAGAAAGTCACCAAAAAAACTTTAAAAAATCTAAGATCTTTAAGTGTGAGTTCATAATGGTTGCAGGATACAAAAATCAATTGTATTTCCATATGCCAGCAATGAACATGTGGAAACCAAAATTTAAAATATAATATCATTTATAATCACTCAAAATAAAAGGAAATCCTTAAGTGCAAACCTAACTAAATATCCACATGGCTTGTATGTTGATGAAAGATTTAAATAAATGAAGAGACCAATCCTGTTCACAGATTGGAAGATTCAACATAGTAAGGATGTCAGTTCTCCCTAAATGATATACAGTTTCAATGCAATTCCCATTGAAAAATCAGCCAGATTTTTTTGTAGATATAGATAATTCTAAAATACATATGGAAAAGAAAAGGAACTAGAAAAGCTAAAACAGTTCTGAAAAAGAAAAAGTGGAAAGAACCACTCTATCCAATTTCAAGACTTATTATAGTTACAGTAATCAAGATTGGTATTGGCAGAAGGAGAAACACATAGATCAGTAGAATGTGCTAAGTCTATTTGCTATAACCAAAGCTGGAGAAGGTATCTAGGGGAATCTGAGACCAAAATAAATGATATCTTATCCTTCCCCAAATCCTTGGCAAACTCTGTACACTCTGGTCCGAGTTTCTTAACATTCCTTGTGCACCACAATTACCAGGCTTTAGGCAGGAATCTCCTGCCACTGACCTTTGTGTCCCTTAATTAGAAAACATTTCTGAACAACTTGCTTATTCCTGGTGGTAACAGAGGAGGCTCCAGCCTTTGTGTCCATCAACCAGACCCACTTAGGGACCAGGCCAAGAGCACCAGGTCTCAGTGAGGGTCTCTGGCTTAGCCTACTCCTTCTGAGCTTCCCTTATAAGTGGCATGAGACAATGGTGATTCCCCAGGTCTTGCGGTTCCAGGTGGTAGGTGAATCTAAACAATGCACACTGATGAAGAAAGTTGCTCAGGAAATAATGACGGGAACCATGTGAGATAGCATTGTATGTGTGTATGTGTGTGAGTGATTATCTATTTGTGTGTCTTCCAATCTCAAGACACCACCTGCATTCCTAGGCTTGTGGTTCCTTCTTCCATCTTTAAAGCCAGCATCTCAGCATTCTCATATCTCTGACTCTGACACTGACTGTCCTGTCTCTTTCACTTATAAGGACTCTTGTGATTATATAGGGTCCATCTAGACAATCAAAGACAATCTCCCATCTCAGGGTCAGTTTATTAGCAACTTTATTTTTTTTTTTTTAAGATTTATTTAAGAGAGAGAGAGAAAGCATGCATGTGAGTGTGGGAGAAGCAGAGGGAGAGAGAGGATACTCCAGCCGACTCCCTGCCCATCGGGAAGCCCTACGCAGGGCTCCATCCCAGGAACCTGAGATCATGACCTGAGCCGAAATCAAGAGTCAGCTGCCCAACCGACTGAGCCACCCAGGTGCCCCAGCAACTTTAATTACATTTGCAACCTAATTCTCTTGCCAATCACAAGTTCTAGGGAGTAGGGTATGAACATATTTGAGGGGCTATTACTCTGGCTACCACACTACTAATGAGATTATTTCAATAAATTTGCTTTACAGTTACCTAATACTATTTTCAAGACCTCCCAAAAATCTGTGCATTTCTCCATGTGTCCCGGAAGCTTACATTGCTTGTGGCTATCTCAACTATACTCCCCACAACTCAAAGGCAGTGGTTCTTAAAGTGTAGTATCCAAAGCAGCATCAGCATCACCTAGGAACTTATTATCAATGTAAAAATCTCAGTCCCACCCCATACCTACAGATTCAGAAACTGGGTGTGGGACCCAGCAATCCGTGTTTTAACAAGCTCTCCAGGTGATTCTGCTGTATGCACGTGTTTTTGAGAACTATTGGTCTAGAGACGGTTAAGTCTAAAGGCTTCTTACACTGTACCTAAAATATAACTCTAAAATATATTGCTTTCAAATCAGAATTATTTTTAATATCCACTGCTCGAACAAGTTCTGGTATTTGGAAACTCTATTCTATTATCCAGGAAGAAACAGAACAAAACAAAGTACACACACCACAAAGAAAAATTCACCAAAATATTAACAGTTGTTTTTTTTTCTGAGCTGTAGCATAATTAAGGGTTTTCCCCACTGGACTTTTCTGTTTCCAAATATTTTATAATAAACATACATTATGTTAAAGTGGATAAGAAATAGATCGCAAAATGGAAGGAACAATTTGAAGTACGAACAAGAAACACATACCAAAATCCTCTGTAGTCATTTCAATAGTCAGGCCAATCAATCAATAATAATAATTTGACAGATTCTTTCGCTTTTAGTGCCTGCTGTCTCAGCTGTTTATTTGATCACTGTGTCGTAGCCATGGTCTTAATAGGTCAGTATAGATCAGAACAAGCCATTATAGAAGAGTAGAAACATCTAGAGATCCTCAGAGGAAGAAGCCCGTACCTCCCCGATGCACCCAGTCTTAGATGAGGCTGCCAACGCACCCACATCATCACCTTTACTCGGGACTCTGATAAGCTCTGGACCAACAAACGCCCCAGGGTCCCGCTCACAGTCTAGCAACACGCTGCACCCCCACCCGATTTTTTTTCCCAAAGCAGACAATGTGGTATTGTGATTAGATATAAACTGAAAGTGTATTTTCTGCCCTTCAGTAATTACACTGCCTTATGGTAGCATTATTCAGTGTGAAGCCTTATTATGCTGCAGAATGAAATTCTGTATAATTTTCTTCTCCTCCAATGCACAAATGGAAATCATATTTTGGTCTGAGTTGGGAAGAAAGGCTCAGTTATCACTTGTGAGCGTGGTGTTATTTTCCCCAGAATTAAAAAATCCATCTGGGTGTCCGACCTCGCTCACCCCGCTGCCTCTCCATTCAGCCTTTTGTATGCAGATGAACCTTATCAATTTCCACTGCCTCAAAAGCCCGCACCCAGCTTGGTGCCTCCCCCTGGTCCGCGCGGCTTTAATGGAAATGCATGAGGCTTTTTTTTTTCTTTGATGTCTATGCAATATACGCATGTGGATAAAAACCGGTGCTTTTATTTAGGGGGAGGGAGAGGGGGGTTCAAATCAAAGTTAAAGTCTCTACCCTATCGCGCCTCACTGGCGATTAGCGGAGGAGAGAAAGGAACAGCAAATCCAACACAGAAGCTGTGAAACTGGGGTTATTCAGATTATTGACTAACAAATAAAGGGGCATGGGATGTCACATTTGTATTCTAAGGGTTTTCATCCCGCCACAGGCCTCATCAACAACTTAGTGGAGTGCTACTAAATCCCCTGTGTTAACACGCGGGCTCCGGGGGCTCCGTGTGATTAATGCATTAATTGCAACCCCCTCAGGCCTGGCGCTGGTTGTGTCAGTAATTCATTTAAGGCCCGTTGGCCCTTGAGTTATTCCACAGGCTAGTGTAAACAACTCACGAATAAGCACTCAACCGTTTACCCGGATCCGACCGCCGGTTCGCAGGCTCTTAGCAACTTCCAATGAATGATCCATCCGCCGGTGACAAAGCCTAGCCCGGGAATTGTCTGAACCCACCAGGACTGCAGGAGATCAGACCGGCCTGGCTTTCCACAGACGTGGAGACTCGTGTGCCTCTCAGAAATGCAGCTTTGCCAGACCAGGGGTCGACACAGTACAAAGTAAACAGTTGTTTCGAAAACAAATGCCTGGAAAATTTAGGCATCAACCCTTCCTATTCACCCAAGAAAATCATTCAGGAAGAAGGACAAACAAGCAAGCAAACAAACAAAAACACATTTTCTTTGCCTCTCAGTATCCCACCCACTCATTACATTTGTAAGGGACAGGGATTCTATTGACAGGGCTTTTGTATTGTGACTTAAAGTTGCAATTCCGTGGGAACGTAGACTGTAGTATAGTCCAGAGTGAAATCGCCTTCCCTAACCAGCGAGAACTGGGCTGTGTTAACTTGAGCGAGCAGCTTAGCTACTGCACTCTGAAATGGAAATAGTATTCATTCTCTTTGCCTAATGAGATTGTTCTAAGGATTTTAAAGTAATGATTTAAAAAAAAACCTTATAAGTTTTCAGAACTTACTAATAATGTAATGTAAGTGCTAATCAAGTGAAAAACTAAAGCTCTTACTGATTAATATGCTAAAATAATATATCTTTGGTTTGTAGCACTTTAAATTTCGCCAAGAGTAGTCATATATATGAGAATTTATAGAGATGAATTTCAAGCTTACAGATTTGGCAAAACAAGAATTAACCCACCTTTTTAGGTCTTAATAATCAGGGTTAAGGAAGGAAGCAGGAACCTCAGGGTTAAAATATCTACTCTGTGCTGGCCTCATCCAACCTCTGTGTGAACAGGAAAAACTGTTTCAACAACCAACAAGGAAGTCCATTTTATCTCTGGTTGTCTCAACTTTGAAAAAAGTTCTCCTCACAGGGAGCTGACATCTGTCTCCTTGGAGTCATCACTCATTCTTCCTAGCTCTGCTTTTTGAGATCCCAGAAAACAAATCTCTTTCTCCACGTCAGGGGGACACTTGACCCCACAAATGAGAGAATCATAAAATCCTAAAGAGGGTTCTGGATATTAGACTCTAGATCAGTGATCAGTCAAAACCATTGTATTTCCCTCTTTGAATTCTTAAAATTTAAAAGTAAACACATTTATGGGCAAAAAGGAAAAAAAAAGTTCAAACAATACAAAGTGACAAGTAAATATTCCCATCTACCCCACCCCACCCAATATTTCATTTCCACTGTGCAAATATAACTTCGATTAAGAGTTTCTTGAGTAGCCTTCTGGCAATTGGAATGCAATTTACAAATTTACAAGGATACACAAGTTGGAAAGTATGCACATTTTTCTGCATTTTTGAACAGTATCTTGGACATCTGAACATAATCATACGTGTAATATAACAAGATATTTACTGGAAAGGTATTTATAATAGAATTCTGTGTCTAAATTCACGTATGAGATTGGCCAATAGCTTTCTTGCACTGTTTTGTAGGTTATGTTGTTAGGTGTGCTAGCTTCACAAAACAGTTGAGTAGCTTCTCTCAAAACTCTTTTTTCTTCCTTATGTTTTGGAACAGTTTATTTTATTTATTTTATTTTTTAAGATTTTATTTATTTGACACAGAGAGAGTGAGAGCAGGAACACAAGCAGGGGGAGTGGGAGAGGGAGAAACAGGCTTCCCACCGGGCAGGGAGCCCGATGCGGGGCTCGATCCCAGGACCCTGGGATCATGACCTGAGCCGAAGGCAGACGCTTAATGACTGAGCCACCCAGGTGCCCCTGGAACAATTTACATGATATGAAAATTATCTGTTCCTTGAAAGTCTGTAAAGCTCATCGTTAAGATTGTCTGGACCTGGTACTTTTTTTATAGGCAATTGTTTTTGTTCTTCTTTTAATGTCTTCTCTGATTATTGTTCTATTTTATAGGCAAATTTTCCAAATTTAATTTCCAAATCTTTACTTGATTATTAGGATGCAAAATCCTCTATGACTCTGGAATGATTTTAACGATGCTTATTCTAGTATCTTATTCTTTTTTGCTTCTAATCAGCCCAATTTCCTGCCATCAGCACATCTACTTGTTGAGTTTGGTGGCTCATTTTTATAGTTTTGGCTCTCTTCAACTGTTTAATGAATCTTGATTGTGTGCTCATGTCTGTATTTGTGATTCCCTTTAGTCTATAGGTGGAAGCCTGCCTCCAGAGGTTAGAGCAGAGGCATAGAACACATGCTGGGCAGTGTGAGCCAAGAGCTCAATTCCTGAATACTGGGGCCTCTGTGGGAGCACCAACCTCTGGAGTCACCATCCTTCCTCTCCAAGCAAGAGCCCACCCTTCCTATCTGTGGCTTGTTGCCTGCCTTGACAGAGAGAGGGGTGGGGAGTTGAAGACATTTCTCCTGCCAGGTGAGGTTCTCACTCTGAACCCCAGCAGCCCCACCCGTCTGAAGCTCTGGCCCCTGGAAGTTATGCCCCCCACCAGCCACATCCTCCTCTGCAGCAATGCTCTTCTGCGGACATTTCCGGCTTCTGTCTGATTTCATCTGCTTTCATGTCTCTGGGAGTCCCCATAGTTTGGGATGCATCAGAGACACCTCTTATCTTCCACTCTGGTTGTGGGTTTTTCCTCCCAAGAACTATATCATTTGCCCATCATTTCTACAGATTTGGGGAGAGAGAGATGAGTCCACAGTGTGTGCTCTGCCCTCTTGATCTCGTCTCTGGTGATTAATCTTAAATTGCTTACTGACTGTTGGCCCTGAAATGGGCACCTCCCCTAGACAATGTCCTTGAAACAATGGTAAAAGATGGATCTTGAGACTGATGCTGGATGAAGTGTGGGGAGAATAAATTCTTAAAGTTGTCGAACATGCATTCTTAGGGAAAGTACGTGTATTTACCAGAATATTAGTGTAAAAAAAAAAAAAATTCAGACACCAGGTGACAGGTATTCATTTGCGTTCCCTGGTGACTACTGGAGGTGGAGCCTGGGAGGGCTGGCCTTCCTGGGCTGTTCTAGGAAACAGCTGCACCTATTTGAATAAAAGAGAGGGAAGGGAAGACCCGTCCATTTACAGGTCAACAGCAGCCTCACTATCTGATGCCTTGTGGAACTAATTCCTAATTGGGGCAGTGTTTGTCAACACTGACAGGACCCTAATACACTGTAATCGCTCCAGCCACAGCTCCGATAGAGATCTTAATCTCCACACTGTCCCCTTCACATGGCAGCAGGCCCAGTGCCTCCCTCGCCCTCTCCATTCTTGGCTCTGCCTGTCTCAGTCTTCTCCCTCCACCTCACCCCTTTTTATACCACGTTTGTACTGTGTTCCACCTCCTTTTGTCTCTCTTTCCATCCTGCACTCTTTGTAGGATCCTGGATCTCCCTTCTCCATCCTTCTGTCTCTCTTGTTCCTTTGTCTCTCTCATAAACACCCATCAAATCTAAGTCCTCAAGAGTTCCCAGAAAGTTTGGGCCATATTTAATTTTACTATGTGGGTAGTTTGTAATTCAATGCCCACAATCTCTGAAATCATTAAGAAAGTCAAGTTATACCTTGGCAAATTTTCGCAAATAGAAGCAGAGGGTTAAGATAAATGTTTGTGGCAAATGGAAAGAGAGTGGCTTTTTGTTTCTTTGTGGCTCTATTTTGCTAATTTGGCAAAATAACAGTCTCACCTTAGCTAGTGTCCCAGTTGGTAGGGTCTGCAGCGCCATCTGAACCTAGGAGCGACATGTTCGCAACAAAGTGAGACACACAGCGGGCACCGCTCAATCAGGATGAGCCCCTTCTGTTAAATACCTACGCTGGCACCCACGTGAGTAATGACCCACTTCCAAGAAGGTCTGCAGAGACCTGGGTAAAAAGCAGTGGCCAAATGGGCACTCCAGTCGGAGGCACAACAAGCAGATCCAGGCCAGGAAGCAAAGGATTCATTCCATTTTTTTCAATTTTCTATTTTGCCTCCAAAATAGCCTGTTGATACTTGAGTCACACTGTTGGGCCTGAGTCCAAAGCTCATCACTTCCTCTGGATTCTTGCTAGAAACTTTCATCTCTCCCTGTCCTTCAAACTCCTTCTTGGGAATGTTCGTTCAGGAGATTCGTTCTTCTCAGCCTGAGGGTCTCAGTTCAAATATTATACCTCTTCAGAGAGGAGAAGCCCTGACCACTCTAGCCAGAGTATTGGTAGCTCTCCACACACCAGTGACTCCCTATCCTTAACCTGTTTGTTTTCTCCGAAGCACTTATTTCAAACTTTACTTATCTCCTTTGTTTATTTCCCTCCAGAAGCATAAGCTTCATGAAGGCAACGACTGTCTCCCTCCTCCCCAACGATACCCCCATTACATTGCCCGGCACATAGTAGGTCTTCAATAAATATTTGCTGAATGAAAGAATGGATGAATGAGGAATGAATGAAATGATGGAACAAAGAATGAGAGGCTCATCCTCTAATCTCTCTCCTTCCTGACAAGAGCAATCACAATTCCATTGCTTTCATTTTCTGTCCTCTCAAAGATCCTCAGTGGCCAATTAAATCCAACCTTCTGAATTTCTCCTTTGAGGCATCCTAAAATTTTGTACCAATTCCTTTCTCCAGTCTTGTTGATGTATTTCTCAAAATTTCCCCTGGTGAACCCTCTATTCAGACTCTTGCTCTCTCCTTGCTCTCTCGCATATCCTCAGCTTTGCTCAAACTGTTCCTCTCCTGGGATGTCAGGATGCTGACAGCAAGCCATGCTTCATGCTCTTCTGTGCCCCTAAACTCACAGCAGACTTTCCAAAACCTCTGTAGTCTACTTATTGGCACCACTGCTTGCCTGATTCTTTAGAGCTGGCTCTCCACCTGTATTATCACAGTCTTCAGACAAGAATGCCCTCTGCCCATGTACGGGAACTACAGGTGTCATGGAATTGAACTTACAACCAACTCAACCTTGTACCCAGTTCCCCTAAAAACTCCCTCTGCATTAGAAACCCGGACTTATGGGGTTTCTTGGAGCCAGGCAATAGGAGAGAATTTCTTACACAAAGCTTCAAATGTATGGGGAGGTGGGGGCCGAGGGAGGGAGGGAGGGAGGGGTGGTAATCACTGAAAAAGAAGAAAAAAGACATAAAGGAGATTCTAAAAGTAAAGGAGACACAAGCAGATCCCAAAGCCTGGGTCTAGTGATGGGACTTGGTGACCCAAGGAGACAAGAAGCTGAGGGCTGAGTCAATAGGTAGTGGAGGGAGAGTCAGCAGGAGGCCTGGGACCTGGCTTCTGGCAAGTGCCTGGGGCCTCCTGGGCAGGTGCAGAGGCCAGCCTGGGCTGGGCCACACTCCTTCCTCTTGCTGTCATCTCTGACTTTGCCCTCCCCTCTGTCAGTTGTCTATCCTCTCCTCCTCCCCCATCCCCTCTCCTTTTCTCCCTCCACCCCCTCTTCCTTCCACCTCTGTGTCACCCCACAAGGCCCCATTTTCTTGCACACACGGAAACCTCCCTCCCTCCCTTGTGCACTTTCAGACACTTCCTCTCCTCAGGGATGTGAAACTCTGTCTACAGATGTTGTGTGAAACGGGGCTGAAGGCACATCATCAAACCACTGCAGACTCCCACCTCCTTTGAATGGACAGAGTGGATGCTCTGCTTCTGAGGTATCCCCACCAGGCCCCCAACAAAGTCAGTCCTGAAAGTCCAGCCCTCCCTCAAGTGTTGGCTCTCACACACTTTTTGTTCTTCCTTTTCCCAGTGGCTTAGAAGTCTTTCTGCTTTGGTCCCAGCCATGGACACACTTACCTGTGATTTATTGATGATAATCGTAGGAAAGCCATTTGTAATCAAACGTTAAACAAAGACATTCTCTTGCTGAGAGGGAGTGATAACGCACCATTTAGTAATTCTTGTGCACTTGGTAATTTGGAGAATGAATGATAATTTCTGAGCCTTGAAAAGCTACGTTGACAATGCCTGGTGTTATTCACCTAGTGAATAAAGACACCTTCTTCTCCATGTCTTGTGATAAATTTCTTTTATTAGGGCCACTTACGTGGGACTTTATCTTAATGGTCTCTCATATGGGGCAGTTGTGCTTGAGCCGTCAGGTTGTTTTTCATCATGCCTTAAACACAGGGCTTGGAGAAAATAAATAGCAACAGTGGTTCCAGGCAGCTCAGCTGCTGCAGAAATTAGGCGCTGAAGCTAAGGGGTTTGCCCAGTCACAACCGGCAGGAAATGCACAGAGAGAGTGGATCCCTACACTCCTGTGAGGATGGTGAGACTCCCCCATGTACCCACCACCTCACTCCTGTTTGCCCTTCTCTCTCCTCTTTGTCTCCCCCTCTAAGAGACTCTTACCTTCCCTTCTTGGTCCCCACTCCCCCTCTATACCGGCATGTCCTTATGACAGCCACAATAATGCCCCATCAGTGATTTGCTTTGGTTACAGGTTCTACAGCTCACTGCATTTGGAGACCCCAGGGTGACAGAACCTGGGGACTGCCCTGGTAGAGGTCGGCTGCTTCTTGGTACTATTCCCCTGAGCACCGTTCCTCTGAGCACCATCCCTGGCAGAGGCAGGCTGCCTCAGTGTGCTATTCACAGGCTCAGGGCCTCTTTACAGGCATCCTGGCCACCCCTACAGATGTCAACGAATAATCATGAACGCTGTCCTCAGCAGTCATTTCCCCTTTCCCACAGTCTGCCTCTCCTTAACCCCTTCTCTGACCCGCACCCAGTTCCCACCTCCAGCTGTGTCACACCCCCCAGAAAGGGCTGTCAGCCATCTCTGCCTCTTAGTTCCTCCACCAGGTAGGGGGAGTGTGGGAGAGAGGGACAGAGGGGGTTTAATCTTAGTGAGCCAGGGGCACACCTAAAAGATCATATACTAAGAGAGTAACTGTCCACTACTCAGCCCTGGACTGAATTACAAACGACTCCTTTCACTGCTTTAGCCTAAACACAGGCTCCAAGAGATGGGGGCGGGGGGGTAATATTAATGAGAGCTGGCATTTAATTCATGTTTACTATATGCTAGAAACTGCACCAAGAACTTTGCCATTTAACATTCACAACATCCTTAGATATAGGTACTCTTATTTTTTTTTCAGCTTTATTGAAATATAAGTGACATATAACATTGTGTAGGTTAAAGTATACAATGTGATGATTTGATACATGTCTATATTGTGAAGTGATTTAGGTACTAATAGTATTATCTGCTTTTCTTTGGTGAAGGAAAGGAAGTCAAGAGGGCCTAAGTTAGCTGGCCAGAGCCATAGAACTAGAAAGTCCTGGAGCTGGAATTGGAACTCAGGCCTTCAGGCCACAAATCCCTCACTCTTTTTTTTTTTTTTTTTTTTTAACTTTTTGGACCATGACACACTTTTATTTTTTTGTTTTTGAAGGATTTTATTTATTCATTTGAGACAGAGAGATACAGAGAGAGAGAGAGAGCATGAGCAGGGGAGAGGCAGAGGGAGAGGGAGAAGCAGGCTCCCTGCCAAGCCAGGAGCCAGACGTGGGGCTCGATCCCAGGACACCAGGATCATGACCTGAGCCGAAGACAGATGCTTAACCATCTGAGCCACCCAGGCGCCCCTCCCTCACTCTTTTCCTCTCTGCTGTCCTGTCAGTGACAATCCCATCCAACCACACTCTTGAGTGCTCGTAAAGGGCTAGCACGTGCCCTCTTCTGCCACAGATGGGTAAAGAGAGATGCCATGTCTGAGTCCATCTCACTGTTTCCACACACAAAGCAGCTGATGGCCCTGGGAGAGTGCCTCCCCTGGGCACCATGCCATCATACACCCTTGAGAGGCTGGGCGGATTTCCTGGCACCCTCAGTGGGGAGTTGACACTTGTTCTCCCTCAGAAGATGGACCAACCCTTGCTTAGACATAACTATCATCTGTTCCTCAACAATACCCTTCTCTTCATCAGGGAAGTACTGGGCATGTACCACGGGCTCAACTACTACTCCCCTTGGACCACAGAAGAAAGCCTGCCCTCCACTCAGCTCAAAAGCTTACTGCCGCCCCCTCCTCAAAGAGTGGCCAGTCTCATCACTGCCCTCCACTCTTACCCATCTACCCTATGTCTGGCTATGGGCTTATTTTTATTCCACTTGGATCCTGCCTATAAATTCTGTGTTGGATTTCAAAGGCAATGTCCCACAGGAGGGTAGTTTTCTTCCCACTGGTTCCTGCATGGAGAGATTACTGTGATGTACCACCTTACCTTGAGGGATCCCCACCATCCCATCCAATCTCTGCCTGTCTTATAAACTAGCATAGATCCTAACCAGCTACCCCCAAATAGTGGGACTCTTTTCAGTGTCAAGAACCTACAAACCCTACAGTTATCTCTGGTCTGTTACTCCTGGTAAAGAACCTTCTAACACAATATCTTTTCTCTCTTGCAGTGTTGTGTTCAACTACCAGAGTACCAAGCCATTCTTCAGCTTATTGATGTATCTTTATCTCTTCTGCCTCCTTTTCTGCCCCAAACCAGACGTCAGTGGGCAGCCAGTGTTCCTGCTCCAAACCAAAAACAGGGACCTCATCAGAGGTGGCAGTCTTACTGTTACTATGACCATAAACATGAATCTCATGTATCCCCATGATCTTTACAGCTCTGGGTACAGAATTTCAAGTATTTTTAAATAATGTTCTATTAAATCTGTTGATTTGTAAATTCCTTTGTGAGTGATAAGGAATTCCCTAAAGTGAAGTAGGAATGACCAACCATGATCCACCACATTCAGAGATCCCTTGTCAGAATTCCTATTGAAACAAACAGAAAGACAGACAAGGATCCCCAAGCAAAGAACAAACAGCATGAAAGAGAAAAGCAAATTGAAAAATATGGTTGTCACACCCATTGTTAACCTCTGAATGGATTATGTCTCAGAACAAATACCCAATCAAGACTTTGAGACCAGTAAATCCTTTCAGTCAGTCAAAATAACTCAGAGAGGAGGATAAGGGTGTGGCTTTCTCACCTAAGCCTGATAGATTCAAGATACCCACATGGGAGAGAGAGGCAGCTGATGGGAGAGAAAACATATTTTTTAAAAACTGTAGGTACACATATTGGCATACAATGCTCATTAGAATCAAATATGTAAGAAGCTGGACAAGTTCTATAGAGAGCTGTGTTTATTGCCCCTTCCCCAAAATGTGCCTGAGCCAAAATATCAAGGATTGCTAAAGACCTAAATCAACCCTTGGGCTTTCAATATTCTATGGAAAGGAGGTGGACTGAGACAGCTACTAAAACACTAAGAAGGACATATTCTCCAATGTCCATTTCAAATGTGGTCAAGAACAGGGAAAAAGAAAGAACCTCAGAGAATAGTGGATGGGGAGCTCCTCCCTGAGCACAGAATCAGGAATATTTTTCACCTCCAGGAGTCTGGTCTCAGGTAGCAGCCACCAACAGGATTTCAGGATTGTTAGAGACCTGTACTATATGCTGTGTCTCCCAGTTTTCCGCTTACTGAATAGCAGTTTGTATTTTGGTTATCCTATTTGTGTTCTGCCATTGTTAATTGAATGTAGGAGGGGACATATTGTCTTTTTTAGTTCACAAGTCTCTGAATGAAGAGGCATGTTTTAAAACAATTGGTAGAGTGTATCATTTTTTTTACCTTAATGCTAGAAGCATACTTCATCTAATAGCTCAGTGATCATTGCATTGAATGGATAGAGAAGGAAATAAAATCCTAGACCACTACTTGGCCCCTCAACCCTCAATATGCATGTAGTAACAATATTAATAGTATTTATTGCTTAATGTTTCCAAGTCATTCTATGGTCAAAGCCCAGAAGACTTGCTTGTGATTTCAGGACAAAACATAAATGTTAGGAACCATGACAAGGAAAAAGAGAGCTTATGGAAGGAGGTAGAATTGGGGAGAAAGTGTGAAAGTAAGTCTAGGGCTGCCATTATCCTTACCCTATAAAGTTTGTGTGGAAAGATACTGTTGAATGTTGGTAGGACAAGATATGACAGTTTAGTATATTATTTGAAGTTATAATACAAAAACAGATAATAAGAATAAAATTATAAAATATTGGAGAGAGTGAAGGGGGAAATTAGGTATGTGATCCAAATCTTTCATTCATAGTGAAAAGCCCATTAATCTTACCTAATATATATTAATCAAGAAACTAAAGTGTAAATATATTACTTAGGGTTAAAGAATTAAAAGAAGAAATTATTTTTAAAATTAAATCTGGCAATGAGTACTAGAAATAAGGAGAGGTGAAACAAAAGATTGTCCGTTTTCATCCTAAATTTTTCTATCCTATTTTAATTATTACCATGTGGATAGATTTATTTAATGAAAACCAAATAGAGGACTTGCCATTTTTTGTGGGCAACCTTTTAAAAACATTTGTACTGAAGTGAAACAAACATATAATAAATAAAGTGTACAAATCTCAAGTGCACAGCTCAAGATCAAGACAGAGAAACTTCCAATGCCTCCAAACCCACATACACCCAAACAACCACTATTCTGACCTCCATCAATCTATGTCAATGTCACTTGCTTTTGAAAATCATATCACTGAAATCATACAGTAAGTACTCTTGGCTTTTCTTTTTTTGCTCTGTATTATGTCTGTAAGATGAATTCATGTTGGTGTTAGCTGTTACCAAGCAGTATGAATATAACAAAATCTATTTTTATGTTTTGTTGATGGACATTAGGTTGTTTCTAGTTCAAAGCTACTATGGATAAAGCTGTTAAATCTGCTACAATGATTTGCATACTTGTCTTCTGGTGGATATCCGCACACATCGGCTATATACCTAAGGGTAAATTTGCAAAGTTATAAGGTAGTTGTATGTTAAATACTGCTAAACTGTTTTCAACATGGTTCTATCAATCCCATGAGCAATACATGAGTGTTCCAGTCACTCATCATCCCCACCAACACTTACTACTGTCAATCTTTTTCATTTTAGCCATCTGAGGCATAAAGTGGTATCTTGTCACAGTTTCAATTGGCATTTCTCTGATGACTGAGGTTGAACATCTTTTTATATGTTACTGGACACTAGGATATCCTCTTTTGTAAAATACCTGTTCAGGTTTTTGCCCATTTTTTTAAAAAATCGGTTTGTCTCTCTTTTACTTGTTCTTTATATATGTTGAATATATAGCAAATATCTCAAATACCTTCCCCTAATTTTTCTTTTCATGACTTATCTTTTCAGTCACACTATAATGCTTTTGGTGAACAGAAGTTCTTAATTTTATTGAAACCCAACTTATCAATCTATTTTTATTGTTATTGCTTGTTGTGTCTTACTTTGGAATCTTTATCTACTCCAAGGTCATGGAGATATTTTACAAATTGTCTTCTGGAAGCCTTATTGTCTTACCTTTAGTATTTAGGTATATAATACAGCAGAACTGTCTCTCTTTTTTTCCCTCCTCCTTTTTCTCTTTATTGAATCCAAACAGCCTTCATTTTGGGGTAGGGTGGGGACCCGAAGAAAAGTGGGAGACAGACTCTAAGGGAAAGATTTTTTTTCTACTTACTTGCCTACAGCTACCACATGAGCAACCCAGGCTCAGACAATCTGATGATCGTGCCTAAAAGCTGAGTTGACAGTGAGTGCCACAAAGCACAGGGAGAATCAGAGAAAGTTTCCGGGGTCTCTGAGTAAGCCTAGGTCCCAGAAACACAGGGGTCAGAGCAATCCAATGGCACGGGGATAGCTGCCTGTTAGCAATGGTACCAGAATGGTGCCCTTAGCAGACTCTCCAGTGTGGTCTTGGTTGCCAGTTTTTCAAGTATAGTTTTCCAGCCCTCCTGTAGATTTTGTGATCTACCCAATGTCCTTCCAATAGATTCCCTTTTCTGCTCAAGTTAACTTGGGTTTTATTTGCAAACAAAATCTCAATCTGGTAAAAGCAACAAATTTAAAAAAACTCCACAAATGACATGTCAAGAAAACTACATGCACACTAGAAGCTAAAGAGGTATACTCACTAGCTGGGATTAAAGCTTTTCTCAAACATTTCCCTAAGGTTCTCTGTGGCTGGAGACAGTTAATCGAAGCCTGTCCAAGGGCTGGTGGATATGGAGACCACTGGGGCATTACTGGCAAATGACCTTGGAAGCACCAGTTTACTCTGCATGTGAGACAGTGGCTAATTTGGAACACAAAACTCTAACTCTTTACCCCTTCCCCCAAACATTGCCAGGGGTTGCTGCAGACATTTTGCTCTATCTATTCTTCTTGAAGAAGAAATTGGCAAAATAAAATTCCTTAAATGATAAACTATGTTTAAAAAGTAATAGAAGATTCCAAATGGTGTGGAAATTATGTCTTAATTGGAAGGCCATTTTTAAACTTCTCTTTATGAGGAGGACTTTGGGGCATTGATATCAAGCAGGAGGAAGTAAAGAGCCCTGTGAAGGGAAGGAAACACCCTGGAGTCCTGACTTTTTTTTTTTTTCTTTTGCTAAGGGACTCTTTGAAGTCTGGGATGTGATGTAGTCAAAACTCCATTCTTTGTACATGCCCAAATTCTTTCCCCTTCTCCTTTCCCTAAATTATTATCCTAATATATTAACATCATAATGCCAATGTTTTCCTGGCACCTATTCTGGAAAGCCTTTTGTCCCCTCGCCAGATCCATCTCTACCCCTTCAATCCCCGCACACACACTTCATGCTGTTTATTCTCTTTCCTCTCTGTCCTTTGCTTTCCTGTGGCATCTTGGGTTAACTGGTGTCACAGCCCTGATCACATTATTCTTTTTTTTTTTTTTTTTTTTCCTGATCACATTATTCTGTCATTAGCTTACTATATGTCCCATCTATTGGACTTTGAATTTCTTGAGTGGGGATCATATGTCTTTCAGTTCTCTGGCCCCAGGGCATGACCCAGAGGAAAAGGTCAATATTTGTTGAGTAAAAGGCCAAATGAACAAGCAGGTAAATGGAGTAATTCAACCAACTATCTATGCTCAAATAGTCCTAACTAAGGTGATCAAATAATTTATTGTCCTAACAGTGACACCACTGAAAGTGAAAGGACACTGGGACAACATGCATTATCTAGGACTGGTCTAAGCTGTTGGGGACAGATGGTCATTCCAGCTTTAGCCCATCTCACCCAGCCTGCTTCTCCCTCCTCTGCCACTGTACCGTGGGGAATGAACCAATAACACTATACTAGATTGTCTCTGAACAATGAAGGTTGTGTCCTTATCTTTGATACTGAGCATGCTGGGGAGTAAGTTGGGGCTGACACTTGGGTTTGAGGTCAGGGTTAGAGATAATGATTGGAGAGTCAGGCTCATTCATCTAGCAGGGTGAAACGAAGCCACAGGAAAGAATGAGATCCAGAAGACTGGGTGTCAGTTGAAATGACAAGAGGCTCAAATTTAGAGACTTCGACATAGGACACACTTGGAGGGAAGAAAAAGGGGTTGAGTGGAGGCCTTCCTACATTGTCTCATATATGTTATCTCATTTAATCCTCACCCTGTGAAGCTCTGTGACATAAGGAGTAATATTATTCCTTTTTTATAGATGAGCAAATTGAGGCACAAAGTGGAAGTGACAGATTCCTAGGTCAAAAGTCAGAAAGTGGCTGAACAAGGATCCAAAGTAGTTTGGGCTGACACTGAGGCCCATGATCCTAACCAGGATAGGAATTCAAGGATGAGAGAAGGAGGGTTAGGAAGAAGGGGGTGTTCAACACTATCAAATGCTCTGAGGAGTCAAGGACAATAGAGAAATAGAAGAGGTCATTCATCAGACAATGGGGAGATTAGCCATGACCTTTCAGTGGTCATATCACAGGAGATTAATAGAATGAATTGATAGGGAGCAAATGGAGATAATAAATCAATAAAAGACAACTGTAGGGTTGTAACTTCATAAAGTACTATATATATCTATAAATATATATTTATACATTATAACTATATGTGTGTATATATATATATAGGTGTGTATATATATGTGTATATATACACACCTATATATATAAAATATTTCAGCTAAATTACCTAGCTTGATGGTAAGATTTTGCTGAACAATTCTTAATTTTTTTGCCATATATCGACAAACTGGAAATTGTAATATAAAGTAGAAAACTGTGAGCAATATGAGGGCAGGAGTCATGTATCTTTTTTACTGTTATATTCTGAATTTAGTACTATACCCAGATGTCCAATATATGATGAATTAATACATGAAGCATGAAGAAAATGAGAAATAAAGGAGTGAGCCCAAGTCAGGGGAAGAAGAATGGCTCGCATTCACTTCTTGCTTGCTCTTTACAAATAGTACAGCTCCACCACTGATCCCTATCTACTAAAGAAAGGAGAACCCTTTCTGTATTTTAGCTTAGGGCCTTATAACTTAACTCATGCCAATGAATAGAGTATTTCATTTTTATACTTTTTTCTCAAATTCTTTTCTTACCTACCATTTATTTTTTCCTAAGTTAACTTTAATTCCTTCAATATTCTTCCTTTCCAGGCCTCTACAAATGGAGAGAGTCATCTTTCTGTGTATCTACACTTCTGTTAGGAAACATTTTCAAGACTAAATTGTAATAGGAAATCAAGGGTCCCCAAAAGATACAGTAATGAACAGTGGTAAGTGACCCACCTTTTGAGATAGAGAGCACTTACTCTTCTATGTTAGGGACTTAGCAACAGAGAAGTCACAGAAGAGATCATTATTCCATGAATCTGGTAGTAGGTCCCAAACAAGCCCACAGAAATGGAAGATCTTAAATATAGTCCCAGCAACAATGAGTGAGAGGAAATTGACAGAAACTAACTCTTACTAAGATACCACATGCCCAGAATCAATAAAAGGGCAGCAGGAATTAAACAACTAAGCTTTAGGACAGATCACCAGGAAGTCTGGGTTTTGAAAAAATCTCTAGTGAATGTGGCCTACCAAAAGATACTCAGTGGATCTGGTTTTCTTAGAAATTCACCAAGTTTGGTAAAAAAAACTCTCTATATACCACATCCACTACCCCTATTCACATCAGCCAGCCCTCAGCCAACAAGATACTTTTTACATAGTACTTATCAATTTCTTGTTTATACAATGTTTTTATTTTTTTAAAGATTTTATTTATTTATTTGACAGAGAGAGAGAGGGAACACAAGCAGGAGGAGTGGGAGAGGGAGAAGCTGACTCCCTACTGAGCAGGGAGCCCGACCCAGGGCTTGATCCCAGGACCCTGGGATCATGACCCGAGCCGAAGGCAGATGCTTAATGACTGAGCCACCCAGGTGCCCCTATATAATGTTTTTAAATAAGCACAATAAATATTTTTAAGAAACTAATGTCAGTGGCCATTTCTCTAGACAGAAAAGGATGACTTTAATAGGTGAAGGCACGAGGGACTCTTGGATACACCTGCAAAGTTTCTGTCCCCAGTTCCTCTTCCAAGAAAATCAGCCTCTACCCCAGAGGTCCACAAGAATTTGCAGAAGGTTTAATCTTCCCAGGAACAGATTTTTCCCACCTCCCTGCCACCTTTCCCTACCCAATGGAACAGAAGGGAGAATCACAGGAAAAATAAGTTTTCTTAAAAATGCCTTTGGAGATGGATGTGCTTTTATAATATTTAGATTGTAAAAGCAAAATAGTGTTCTTTTTTTACACCATACAAATTCTTATTGGCCAGGACTTAACTGGGAAGGAATTCTGTCATTTAGAGATGCAGTATAACGTGGTCACATTTCAGCTCTAATAACCAAACCACTGGGTTTGAATCCAAAACTTGGAAACGAGACAAAAGGATAATTATATCTGTTTCTTTATATGACAGTGGAGCATCATCTAACAGGCCCACTGGAGGACTATTTAATTTGCTTTTTAATTTTTTTTAATTTATTAAGACCCAAAATCTCTCTGGTTATGTGTTAATTTATAGATTGTTGTCAAGAAATGCAAATAGTTTCTGTATTATAGGGACGATAACCCCAAAGATTATAGTTTTATTGACTTATAACACATTAACCAGTTTGTCTCTAATTTAGGAAACCTATTTCAGTATGCCTTTCCCAACTGATAAGATAAATATCTGTTCTCCAAATGCTCTTTGAACTACCTTTACTGTCCTGCTGGTCCCCTCATTAATGAGTCACATTTTGATACGGATCTACTTTATATGAGATGTTTTAAGTATTTTTTCATATATATTTTGACCTTAGCTTGTGACTTTAGGTATGTTAAATCTGTGTCTCAGTTTCCATATCTGTAAAATTAGAATAATATTAGAATACCTACCTCAGAAGGTAATTGTAAGAATTAAATTAGTTAATATCGGGAAACAAAAGGAAAATTAAACTATTGGAACTACACCAAAATAAAAAGCTTTTGCATAGCAAAGGAAGCCATTAACAACAACAAAAAAAAGACAGCCTACTGAATGGGGGAAGATATTTGCAAATGATGTACCTGATAAGGGGTTATATCCAAAATATATAAAGAGCTTATACAATTTAACAGCAAAAAAGCCCAAAACATTCCAATTAAAAAATGCGGGGGCACCTGGGTGGCTCAGTTGGTTAAGCGACTGCCTTCGGCTCAGGTCATGATCCTGGAGTCCCGGGATCGAGTCCCACATTGGGTTCCCTGCTCAGCGGGGAGTCTACTTCTCCCTCTGGCCCTCCCCCTCTCATGCTCTCTCTCTCTCATTCTCTCTCTCAAACAAATAAATAAAATCTTTAAAAAAAAAAAAAAAATGCACAGAGGACCTGAATAGACATTTTTCCAAAGAAGCCATACAGATGCCCAACACACACATGAAAAGATGCTCAGCATCACTCATCATCAGGAAAATGCAAATCAAAACTTCAGTGAGATATCACCTCACACTAGTCAGAATGGCTAGTATTAAAAAAACAAAAAAATAACAGTGTTGGTAAGGATGTGGAGAAAAAGGAACCTTTGTACAATGTTGGTGGGAATGTAAGTTGGTACAACCATTGTGGAAAACAGTATGGAGGTTCCTCAAAAAATTAAAAATAGAGGGCGCCTCAGTGGCTCAGTTGGTTAAACAACTGCCTTCGGCTCAGGTCATGATCCCAGAGTCCTGGGATCGAGTCCCACATCAGGTTCCTGGCTCAGCGGGGAGCCCGCTTCTCCCGCTGACCCTCTCCCCTCTCATGCTGTTTCTCACTCTCTCTCTCTCAAATAAAATCTTTATTAAAAAATTTTTAAAAATTAAAAATAGAAATACCATACGATCCAGTAATTCCACTATTGGGCATTTACCCAAAGGAAATGAAAACACTAATTTGAGAAGATAAATGCACCCCTATATTTATTGCATTATTTATAATAATCAAGATATGGAAGCAACCCAAGTGTCCATCCATAGATGAATGAGTAGAGAAGATGTATACACACGTGCACACATAATGGAATATTACTCATAAAAATATCACCCATAAAAAAGAATGAGATCTTGCCATTTGCAACAACATTGATGCATCTAGAGGATATAATGCTAAGTGAAATAAGTCAGAGAAAGAAAAATACCATATGATTTCACTCATATGGGGGATTTAAGAAATAAAACAAATGAACAAAGGAAAAAAAGAGACAAAAGCCAGACTCTTAAATACAGAGAACAAACTGGTGGTTGCCAGAGGGGAGGTAGGTGGGTGGGTGGGTGAAACAGGTGAAGGGGATTAAGAGTATACTTATGGTGATCAGCACTGAATAATGTGTAAAATTGTAGAATCATTATATTGTACACCTGAAACTAATATAACACTGTGTTAATTATACTTCAATTAAAAAAAGAAAAAGAAATTAGTTAATATTTATAAAGTACTTTGAGCCATGCTTGGAAGAAAATATATAGGTGTTTGTTAAATAAACTTAAATAAAACTTCTAGTCCCTACCATACCCTGCAAAATGCATATCTTTTATAGGTAAGGAAACATACTTAGAGACTTGCCCAAGACCATTCAGCTTGCAACTGGTGGAGCTGGGATTTGAACCTGAGATGCCTGACTTTAGAGCCTATACCCTTTGTACTATGGTTCCATCGGTCCTGGCTCACAAATTAAATCAATCAAAAAGCATTTTTTTTTTCATTTTCAAGATAAAATATTGGACATTCCTCTGATGAGTTGCACAGGACTGCTTTGAGTCCTGTTGCCAGAGAGATATAGTATCCACAGTCAAACTGTCAAATTGCTGGAACAAAAACAAACAAACAAAATATTATCTGCCAAGGAATACAGCAGGAGATTAAGGGCAGTCATTTCTGTTCTTTTCACAGCATCTGTATGAGCAAGATATTGAGAATATTAACCTTCATTCTATAAACCTCCATCCAGAAAGTTGCCTCATGTTCGTCCTAGCCCTCGTGCTCTGCCTCCCATAAACACATCTGGTTACACGTCGGTGGGGTCTTTAGAAACTAGAGGAGGCACTCCCAGGATACAAGGGGGTTAGGGTCCCTATAGTTCCATTACAGCAGCTCAGGGGGCCCACAAGAAATTCATACATCTTGCCCCCTAAACTCCAAGAGTCTGACCACTCCCACTGCAACCCTTTCTCCTCACCCAGCTATCCCAGACCACTCCAGGCAGGCTCCCACCTTAATCCTTTCAAACCAAATCCAATGCCTTTCACCCCAAACTGTTCTTCTGCCATTACACCCTTTCTAAATGAATGGCACACAAGAACTGGCTACATAACTTGTGAGGTCTGGTACAAAATGAAAATATAGGGTGCCTTGTTCAAAAACCATTAAGAATTTCAAGACAGCAATAGCAGAGCATTAAACCAAGTGCAAGGCCCTGTGTGACTTTAATTAAGTTCTTCAACTGCTCTGTTACTGGCATTTATTGCCTTCTCATCCATTGCCCCCACTTCACTGTGAATAACTTGAGAGAAGAGAACGTGCCTTAATTTTGTGTCCTGGGGCTAGCTCCATGGTCTTTCAATAAGGGTTGAAAGAATGAATAAAAGAGCAAGAAGAGTGTCACCTGTCTTCCAGAACTTTGACACTTCAAGGTCACGCTGCCTTTGGAGAACAGAAGGAGCAGAGCAGCCTACCTGGATGTTTGCTGGGACAGGGCCCTGTTAGGGGGACATGAAGCATGCTCATGTAACCAGACCTGGGAACCACCATCCATCAGTCACTCCAACCAGAAACCAAGACTTCTCAACTCTTCTGTCTGCCCTCCCCGTACTCTTTACTCTCACATGTATAATAAACTACTATATTCTGTCAATCCTAGCTCCTTAAAAGTACTCAAATCTGGCTCCTTTCTCTCCTCACTGCCAACACATCACTTCAGGCCTGAATCATTTTTTACTTGGTGTATTAGGGTAAAGGGCTGAGCTGCTGTAATAGAGAGACTCAACAATGCAGCTATCAGAGTTTGAAACCAGATTTGTCTCACTCCAAAGCACAGGTCCTTAACCTGTAAGGGTATTTTCTAAGAAGTTGAAAAGTTCTTAGAAGTAAGAATAGAAGAGTATATTATTCAGGGCTCTTTTGGATGCAAGTGATAGAGACTCAACTTAAACTAAAAAAGGAGGAGAGGAATGGATTGGTCCCCATAATGGGAGAGTGCAAAAGATAGTTATTTTCAGGAACCAGCTAGATCCAGGGCTTTGAACAATGTTATCAGGGACCCAACCCTTGACTCTGCTTTTCTTTGTTTATTGGTCTCCTTCCTTTCTATTTCAAATGGCTTTCTTTAGGCAGCAGTGGAAGACAAAATACAAGCAGCTCTGGCTCACATGACCCAAAACCTGGTCCTCATCTTTGCTATCTTAGATACTTAATTTGACTAGAGTCAGGAATTGATGAGCTTCAGGGAAGCCAATTATGCCAGTTTGGAGGCACATGTGTTGCAGCAAGCTATAGGCCATGTCCACTTCTCTGACTGAGATGTGGTCCCTGATGCCCTCCTATAAGTGTGAGCATACTTTCCCCATAGACTCCCCCTGACTTCCCAGCAGACTTCCAGGCAGGCTGCTCTGCTCTGCATTCTCTCAAAGTAGCTCGAGTTTGCAGTGTCAGGGACCCTTGACACTCCTGAGAGTCCTGCTCATTTATTCATTTCATTTCAACCCTATGGAAAGCCTACTGTATAAGGCACATTCTCTGCCCTCAAGTTGCTCACAGTGTAGTGGGGGCAAATGAATGAGAAAACAATAAAGTCCACTACAGAGCAGTTGAAGGTCTTACTAAAGTTACACAGAAGGAACAGTGGAGAATGCCCAAGATGATGAGGTCCTGGGCTGTTATAACATTTACCATGCTGAGTTACCATGTTTTCATCTGTTCCCTTATAAGAATGTAAGCTTTTTAAAGGAAAGGACATATCCTATTTCCCTCTTTATCCCTAACATGTAATACTCAGTATGGACATAGTAAATGCCTGATCCAAATAAATGAGGATAAGAATATAAGTGAAGGGATTTTCAACATTTCCTAAACGCCCACTACATTCAAGGCTCTGTGATGGAGGTGAGGGAAACACAAGGATGATTAACTTCCTGTTCTTATAGGGAGATGGTCCAGAGGAAAGGATTCTTAAAAAGTTAGCCGAGACTTCTTAAGAACTGGACTGTTGTATCTAAAGACCAAAAGTTCCCTCCTACTGACTCCTAAAACAATGGAGCTTGAGCCAGTAAACTCATTACCCTTCTCTGCCCTGCAATTGAATAGACAAATAACTCTTTAGTTAGTCATTATGCTCTAATCAGAGTAATTTCCATACAAGAGGGTGGATTGAGTTTGTTCCCCAATTGTAACATTTGTGAAATTCAACCACAAGTCCACTTATTAATGGTAATTAGTGATCTATAAATAAAGCACAATCCTTTAAATACAGAAACCAAGCCATGAGCTTGTTTGAAATGTAAACAAGATATTCATGGATTTGCTAATTGCAATTCCCTGTTTGGCCTTTAGCCAACCTTCATTCCCTGGAAGTGGCCACTGATTGAAATGTTACATGTCCTCTGATGATGAGTCCTGAGGGGTCAGAATCTAGGATTTGTGGGTTTATAATCCAGAAGCCTACTACCTTCTTATTCAAATATTTATTGAGTCCCTGCAGTGTTTGGGTCAATGGATTATCCAAATATGAATACAGCACAATTCCAGGAAGGTAAGAACCTAAATTTTGCTGTTAGATGTGGACTCAAATATTAGGGGTGCCCAGTGGGACCACAGAAATGGCCCAGGGATCTCTAAAGGTTGAGGGGTAGAGGGGAAAGAAGAAGCCTTCCTAAAGGTAGTAACATCTGAGAAGGGATAGATTGAAAAATGTTCTAAAAAGAAAAAAAAGTTGATGTTAACAGCTATTAGCATAAAAATTGAGCATTGTAAAATATTCCAATTTGTAACTTGGGAGATTTTTATATAAATGTCCATATTTCTAACTTCTCTTGTAAAGTCAGGAGATCCAACAGCACTAAGCCCACCCTTCATTCCGTCTGACAACAAGAAGCTGAGTCTAGGTTTCAAAATTCCCCATAGATGTTAATCTTTGGGATTCAGGCACACGAGAAATTAGAATTCCTGAAAATTCTTGGAAATTCCTCCAAATCATAAGGTGTTCTTAAAATATCTTCCAAATTCTTCAAAACTGTTACTTATTATTGTGGATATTTTAAACCATTTTGTTTAATAAATACTAAATACGAAGCTTAGCAGTATTTACAATTAAATGTAGGCTACAATAAACACTGGAAAAGACCAGGGAATATCACTGGTGGTATTCATATAGATCTCCTAGCAAAGTTGCTAACACTATATAGAATCGTGTGTCAAACTGTCGATTTTGCTTCCAAACTTGTTCTTTTTTAGAACACCATTTACAGGATTTGTATTAAGTATACTATTGATATAAATTTAATATTTATTTGCAAAACTGACTCACGTATAACCTTCAGTTCCACATGTCTGGGTCTCCTGCTCGTTTTCAGCTTGACATCAGTGGATTCATTTTTTTTTCTTCTAAAAATTTTATTTATTTATTTGACACAGAGAGAGAGAACATGAGCTGGGGGGGGTGGGTAGCAGAGGGAGAGGGAGAAGCAGGCTCCCCACTGAGCAGGGAGCCAGACAACACAACACGCTGCTGGGCTTGATCCCAGGACCCTAGGATCATGACCTGAGCCAAAGGCAGACGCTTAACTGACTGAGCACCCAGGCACCCCTAGTGGATTCATTTGACCCAGTCATGTCTCCATGTTGACTGCTAAACTTTAATTCTTGCTGAAATATTATAATACTTTTTATTTTCCTTATTTCTTGATGGATTTTTCTTGGGATTCAAGGTTCATAGAGACATATACATTTTCTAAGAAATGCTGAGAAAGAATACCAGCATTTAAACACTAGCTGGGTCTGAGTAGTCCCCTGACTCCCTTGGGGTATGTGTTGTCTAATTCTCCAAAGTCTACAACAGCTTTGCTTTTTCCTCCCCTAAATTGAGACAAGTGTTAGATACCATTTATCATTTTCCCTTTAGTTATATGTCTGCCTGGCCCCAAACATATTTCAGTCTTGCCTCTGGGCTTAGGAGGATGAAGGCCAGGGACATTTGAAAGGACAAGGGCAAGAGCAATAGCTGGTTTGAGTCTAGATGATGGGGAAATGTTGCTGAAATATCATTGGATAGCAAGCTAAGATGTTTGTCTTATTCAATGGGAAGCTATCAAAGGTTTTAAAGAAGCATGACACCACCAAAGCCACATATTAGGAAGATGAATCTGGTAACAGCATAAAAGACAGTCCCAGAGGCCATGAGCTGAAGGCAGGAGCTTCATGATGGGGTCCCTTGAAGGAGGGAATGAGAGCTTGAAACAAAGTATAGGCAGTAGATGCAGAATGAAAGTAGACACCAGGTACATTGTGAGGGAGGGTGAACAACACTTGGCTGCTCATTGGAAGGTAGTGCTAAGAGAGTAGGCTCTGAGGTTTTAAATCTACAGGGTCTGAGCCATCCAGCTTGTCCAAGAATGAGGACATCAGGGAAAGGAGTAGGCAAGACCATAGCTGAACAAGGTCCAGCTGCCCAGGATCCCACTAAAATACATTCACAGGTAGAGAGGGATGAACAAGGTGTCCTCACCTTTTCCACACCTCTGCCCCTTTATAAAACTCTCAACTTTCAGGGGACACCAGCTTCGCATCTGCCAGCCACAGGAAAGGAGATAAACTTTGTTTCAAAAAAAAAAAAAAAGAAGAAGAAGAAGATAGCAGGAGGGGAAGAATGAAGGGGGGGAAATCGGAGGGGGAGACAAACCATGAGAGATGATGGACTCTGAAAAACAAACTGAGGGTTCTAGAGGGAAGGGGGGTGGGAGGATGGGTTAGCCTGGTGATGGGTATTAAAGAGGGCACATTCTGCATGGAGCGCTGGGTGTTATGCACAAACAATGAATCATGGAACACTACATCAAAAATTAATGATGTAATGTATGGTAATACACATAACAATAAAAATTAAATAAATAAATAAATAAATAAATAAATAATAAATCCTGCTGGGATTTTGCATGCTAAAAAAAAGGGGGGGGATTCTCACAGGGCACCCACGTGGCTCAGTCGGTTGGTTGAGCATCTGCCTTGGGCTCAGATGATCTCAGGTCCTGGGATTGAGCCCCGTGTCAGCAGGGAGTCTGCTTCTCCCTCTCTCTCTGTGATAGCTCTTACTCTCTCAAATAAATAAATTTTTTTAAAAGTTAAAAAAAAAAAGTATTCTTACAATTGCTTAAAATTGTGTTTTGTTGTTTTTTCCCTTAATATGGCCTCTGTTCCAGCCAGGGGAAAAGACAGGATTCTCTTTGCACTGCAAGGAGTTGCCTTGTCTCGATTTTTATATAAAACCTCAACCAGTGTGCTGCCCTCCAGACCCCATCACCCAGGCCCACAGCACACTGCTCCCACCTGGGCTGCCTACATCAGTTAGCCACTCTTTGAGCATTCCCTCGCCCTCCCCAGCCCTGAGTAATTCAGGCCTTCCCACGGCCTGAGCTGCAGCTGCCCATTACCTAGGAGAGTTAATAAGAAATTCACCTTCCCTCCCTGGCACAAATGAATTCCAGTCAGTTCATTCTCACAGGAAATAAATTTTAAAATGGAAATTAAACAAAACAATTGCTAGGAAAGGTAATAACGTGTCGCCCCTGAATTCTGCCTCTGAGAGGAATATATTACAATTCCCAAGATCATGGCAGGCTCAGAGAAACACCCCCCCCCCCCCCGCCCCCTGACATAAGGCTTTTGTAGTGGTGGGACAGGCAGGCCCCATGCCTCTTGTGTCCATTCTCTGGTGCCCCACCAGGCTATTAAATGGGTCTCAAAACCACATATCTACTCCTCAAAATGCATGGGCCACATGGAGGTAAGAGCCTCTGCACTCACTTCAGAATTCTTGGTGGCCTGGAGTCGCAATGTCTTTGTCCCCAGGACTGTTTCCACACCAATCAAGACACTGTGCACTCTAAATACAGTGATTAAGAGACAGGCTTGTGGTGGATACAGGTTCTTCCATTTACTACCAGTGTGACCTTGGGCAAATTACTTAAAACACTCTAAGCTTTAGTTCCTTTATCTGTTAAACAGGATAAAAAAAAAAAACTTAAAAAACAAAACAAAACAACCTCTGCCTCATAGGATTACTGTGAAAGCAAATAAATTAATGCTTGCAAAGCCCAGTGCCTCACAGATCATAAGTGCTCAATAAATGTCTGTTTTTATTATTATCCTATTTTTTAAAGGTCTTCAGGGATGAGTAGATATTCTACAACTTAAAGCAGGACCCTTGTGATTTATTGTTTAGAAGTGTATATTCTGTTGAAACAGTTAATGTGTTTCCTTAAAAGGCATTTTAGCTTTAAGCAAAACTTACAGTTAGAAATCTGAGTCAGGAGTTTAATAACAAAATTCAGTAACACTATTTATTGAATAGTTTAGATCCCATTGACCAGGAGAATCACAAAATTCTGAATTAAAACACTTCTACAGGTGGCTCCAGGCTATACACACAAATGTGCACACAAGATGCTTCTTTTTTGCTGGAGGAGAAAACCAGGGGTAGTACTGATAAAAAGAGACAGAGACTGTAGTAAAATTGCTAGATGGAAACACTAAGAAGGCAACCTAACTCTTACCCTTTTATTTTTATAGGGTAACTAAAGAACACTGAAATAGTAGAAAGAATCTTCAGAAGGATGTGGATGTCAGACTTCCCCTATGTCCCAAAGTGCTGGCCCGTGGGTGTTTTTATTCTGCAGAAGAGTTTCGTTTCAGCATGAATCAAGGTTGTGGTTCACTTAACCTTGAGAGAAAGAATCAAAGTTAGTTTGAGAAGAAAGATAAAAGCCAGATGAAACCGTTGGACGTTAGTGTATCTCTACCTTGTGAGGAAATACTATGCAGCCAGTAAAAATGATGGTGGACGGGTGCCTGGGTGGCTCAGTTGGTTAAGCAACTGCCTTCGGCTCAGGTCATGATCCCGGAATCCTGGAATTGAGTCCTACATCGGGCTCCCAGCTCAGCGGGGAGTCTGCTTCTCCCTCTGAAACTCTCCCCTCTTATGCTGTTTCTCTCTCCCTCTCTCTCTCAAATAAATAAGTAAATAAATAAAATATTTAAAAAGAAAAAATGATGGTGGACCTGTTGGTGGGAATGTACATACAAATTATCTGGAGGGCAATTCAACAAGATATATTTACGGTCCTTATAAATGTTCATATATTTTGTTAAACATTTCCATTAGTTAATTTTAAGAAAATAATCTTGACAGTGTATGAAGAAAGAAGTACAATGATATCAAGATGTTTATTAGTGTGTTGTTCATAGTAGTTAAAGTTTGTTTTGCAATTAGATAATGAATATTAAAACATTTTAGGAACTGTTTAGCTCTGTATAGATGTGTTTTTATTGCTGTTATTTGAATTTTCTCCAGTCACGCCCTACATTTGTGTTCGATCTTGCTCAGTTCTACCAAGTGCCAAGCAAGGAGATATTTTAACGCAATGGTTAAGAGCTCAAGCTCTGGGGTCAGGTGGCCGTGGGTTTGAATCTTGCCTTTGCTATTTATGCTAAATTGTCTGGTGCCTGTTCCTTAACTTCTCAATTTCTTCACCTGCAAAATGGGAATGATAATAATACCTACCTAATAAGGCCATAAAGAAGATTAAATGATATAATCTAATAGCAATTACATGGATTAGGGGCTAATATTTAGTGTGCTTTCAGTAAATGTTAACTATCCTCAATAGAGCTTATTTCTGGCATCATTACACCGAACACATTTGAACTCTAAATCCATGGGCTCTCAATTAATACTTAGACAAATCACTTGTGAAATCATCAGGAACATGAGCACAGGCACACCGGTCACTCTTAACCACAACCCTGGTGATTCTTCAGTGCTTAAACTAATGTCTTAGAATTGGTGACACTTGAAAGGAATTCAAATGTGACAACTCCCCCCCATACCCCCTTCATAGAGCTTAACCTTCAGAACAACCTCAGGCATTCCTCAGACCCAAAAGACCTAAGCTTGGGATCTGCAAAGCATGGAGGGACAGGTGCAAAGCCAAGGAACAGCATGTTCAGACTGTCCCTTCTAGAAACCTTCTCCTGGACCAAATTCTGGAAATAAACATCAATCCTTTAGAACAGGGGCCCCAAAGCAGCAGCCCTAGCCAGCATGCATCCTGCCTATTTAGCCCATGCTGTTTTAAATTTTTTCTAAATTGGTTGTCAGCAATTAGTTGGTAGGTTCCACATTAAATTTCAGGTTTTTCTTGAAATATCGGAAGAGTTGGCCACATTGGGCCCACATTCCTGAAAGGCAGCAATCCTTGGAAGTTGGGTAACAGCTGCCCCCTCCAGGCAGGGCATGGGATCTCCAGTGTGCCACAGCCCCATCCCACCAGAAATAGTTATCTGTATTTCCTGCCTACCCTTTGGGCACTTGGTTCTCTGACCTGCTCCACTGCTCCATACCATGCATGAGCGCGCATGTGTCTGTGTGTGTGTATGTGTGCATGCACATGACTGTGCTGGAGGAGGGTGTGAGCGGGAGGATATTTGCTGGCAATCTCTTAGGACTCGGGAATGTTTTAAAAGATGGAGGCGGGCTCTAGCAGTACCAATGGAAGTGTTCTTAGGTAAGCAGGGTGTTTGGGGCTGCAGGTTTCTGAACACTATTTAGAGGTTATGCCTGTGAGGGCCAGGCTGTAGGCAGCCCCATGGGGCTGGCTAGAAGTTACAGAATTCCTGCACTGTCCCCTGTCAGCAAAGTGCTGAGACAACAAACTTAACCTCTCTGTCCAGCATGAGCCTATCAGCCATGGTTATTAAATCCCACAAAAGAGAGAAGAGGAGAAGTGAATAGGTCTGAAAGAAAAAGCACTTTCCCCATTTGGATAGCTGTGCAGAACAGGAGCTGCTGGAGAAAGGCAGGGAGTGTAATTGCTGGCCTGAAAGAAAAAGAAAAACTATAAAAGGAAAGAAAGAAAGAGGGGGGGAAATTGATAATGAACAATTTATCCTCAGAGCTAACAGTTAATTAATTCTGAAAATATCTGTCAGGCTAATAGAAGTGTGTGTGGGGGGGGAGGGCTATGCCACATACACAATTAATAAAATAATAATAACAAAAAAGGAAAGAAAAAAAGATTTTTTAAAGGTGTTACTATCTTCTTACAGGCTGGGCCCTTGGCTTCCCAATGTCATTTTCAACACAATTTTTTTCCCCTCCGTCTCTTTTCAGAAATTGTTCTCATGAATGATTTATATATGTCTAGTTATCTGGAGTGATTTCTATGGACCCCGGCGCATTGCTGCATAATTGTTAATTTTAACGCCATAATAGCTTCAGATGGAGGAAGAGATTAGGCATTTATTGCACAATTAAATGAAACATACTTGAGAATCACAAAGGGTTCCGTAATTATTTCAGACCATTAATAAAATGGGCATTAAATTATATGGGACACAAAAGGGAAAGGAAATAGATTTTCATTACAGCAATAGAAGCTGAGAGTAGTAATAGATCCTTGTTGAATTATCTTTCTCTCTCTCTCTCTGAAATTAATTGTTGCCCAGCTTATTTCAAAGCAAAATAAAGGAGGGAAAAAAAAGTGTTTTAAAGAACCTCTGATGAAAAGGCTTTGTTTGATAGGGACAATAGCCACTGATACACTCCAAAAAACAAGGTAATCTTTGATTCTGGCTCCTTGCCTTTGGTTCCGAAGACTTTAAAGGCAGTTTTTCAGCAGCATGGGGTTTCCCCACCCTTACCCAACTCCCAACACGTGCAGATCCAGGTGGGAGAGGGAAGAGTGGGGAGGTCAAGGAAGGCTGGGTCCCTGGCTTCGCTCTTCAACCACTCCTGACAGAAGAACTCAGACCACTGCACACAATCCCACATGGCTTGACAACATTAAGACCATCCAGCTTGAACTTCTTGAAAGGGAATAAAAATGGAAGGAAAATACACCTCATTCACTGCATAATTCATTCAACATGCACTGATCTTCGAAACGACACTATGAGGTAGGTAATATTATCAACCCCATTTTACAGATGAGGAAACCAAAATTTGGAATAATTGAGGAAACTGCCCAAGGCTCCACACCCACAAGGGGGGCCGTCATGATTTTAAGACCAAGAAAACAGTGTCCCTGCCCTAAAAATACTCTTATTCTAGTGGGGAAGATAGAGAAGCTCATAGAAAAGTCTGATACCACATCATTTACTCCTGGACAAGTAAGTCGCACCCTGGCAGCAGCACACATCTACCACTGCAGCTGCAAAACATGCAGTGACATGAAACACTTCCTCTTTTTTCTTCCCTTACTGATGTCATATCATCCCAACAGAATTCAAGCAAATGCTCTCACCTAAATGTGGTCTACTTTTGTCCTTTGGGGGCCCTGTGATCAGGATCCCTGCCCGATTCTCTGTGGCAATAATGACAAAATTACAAGAGGAGGCCAGGGTCCCTAGAGTGGCCAGATCCTCTTGACCCTCCCTTCAATCTACATAGGCTGCCTCCGCTAAGGAGTAATAACCATGAGGAAACCAGTGTGGCCACTGCTTTATACTAGAGGTGGTAGGGTGAGGAATAAAGCTAAAAAATGCTAAGCTTAAAAACAAGAGCAGGTCTCAAGCAACCAAGAAGCTCCTGCCTTGGACACTGTGCTATTCAAGCTTTGGGTGTCACTACAGTATCCAGTCATCTATGTGGCTAGCTCTACCTGAAATCTGATGGAGCTCAACCTCAGAGTCCAGGACCGTAGGCTGAATGTCTTTGTCCTTACTTTGCTGTCCAGCTTTGCAGAACCTGCCCAAGCTGCCCACACACACTAGCATTTTATTCCTAAAACTTCAACTCTTGTGCCCCAGACCAGAATCTTGTAACACTTAGCAGGAGCCCCAGTTTTTAGAACTCAGACCTGAGAGCCCCCATGATTCCACTGGGGACCAGATATCAGGAGAACAGAGCACACTCTTTCTTTAGGAGAAACTCACGCAGAAGTAGAACCCAGAAAGGGAGGCCCTTTGTGCAGATACCCTGGAAAACTACCCAGATGTCAACATCATGCAGAAGGTCAAGTTAGGAAGGAGACACACCAAATTAAATGACTTAGAAACATATAAGCATAAGACCCATAGCCTATACATTTCTCTTATTGGCAAGATAAGCCATTTATAAGGTAATGCTTCACCTGCTGACTTTTCTACAATTTGTGTATTAACAAGACCTCTACCTTTTCTATTAAGAGGAATAATCTTCAAGCCAGTGGTAAGAAAAACTGAATTCTAGGAGAGTTGTGGAGATAATATGAGAACACTTTCAGATCCAAATGAATTACATATAAGGGGCTTAAGAAAACAGAGAAGCAAATGTCAAACAATTGCATCAATTGATAATTCTTATGGAATCATGGAGAATAAGAAAGGTGTCAAAAGATTAGAGATAGCCATATATGGACTCAATTTTGAGTAAGAAGGTAGATTCTGGAAACTGTAAATCAATGATTTTGAAATGATTTTTCCCTGGCTTTCATCCACACTTAGAAGTTCTAAATTTGTTTTTAGCTTGAAAAGAAACTAATAAAGAAGAAATGGTTTATAAAATGAAAAAGTCTAAAACAAAAGACTTTCCTTCTAATAGCCTGGCAGACTAGAAATTCCAAAATGCCCTTCCATTATAATATGACTAGATCCTGAATATGTTACAACAAGCAAATATTTCAACATATAACTGAGCTCAAAATAAGGAGAAATTCTACCTAAAGTCAAAATAGAGGTGCCTGGGTGGTTCGGTCGGTTAAGCGTCTGCCTTCGGCTCAGGTCATGATCCCAGGGTCCTGGGATCGAGCCCTGCATCAGGCTCCTTGCTCAGTGGGGAGTCTGCTTCTCCCTCTCCCTCTGCCTGCCACTCTCCCTGCTTGTGCTCTCTCTCTCACTATTTCTCTTTCTGTCAAATAAATAAATAAAATCTTTAAATAAAATAAAGTCAAAATAAAACACAAGCTGAAATTTAAAAATGAAAACAACCCATAAGTGATAACAAAAAG